>NC_028454.1:15842122-15907814 GCF_000263155.2 Setaria italica | reverse complement strand
CAAGTTCAACAACTTCTGTAGTGGTAAGGAAAACATTTTTGTACATAGATGACTTCTGCTACTTGTTGAACTTGCATACCGTGTTCATTTCTGCTACGATGTTCTCCGCCAAGTAGCAATGTATGTCAAGAAGGAGGTTCGATTCTACTAAAAAGAGTGGATACGGACATCGTGACCGTGTCCCCTTTTCTGTAGCATCTAACCTCTTTCATGACGAAGTGCGGTGCCGCCCAGCTGAGGACATCCTCGCGAAATGAACACGGTCTTTAAGTTCAACAACTTCTGTAGTGGTAAGGAAAGAATTTTTGTACATAGATGACTTCTGCTACTTGTTGAACTTGCATACCGTGTTCATCTCTCCGAGGATGTTTTCCACCGAGCAGCAACGTATGTCAAGAAGGAGGTTCGATTCTACGAGAAAGAGTGGATACGGACATCGTGACCATGTCCCCTTTTCCGTAGCATGTAACCTCTTTCATGACGAATACCGGTGCCGCCCAGTTGAGGACATCCTCGCGAGATGATCACGGTCTTCAAGTTGAACAACTTATGCAGTGTTAAGATAATAATTTTTGTACATAGATGGCTTCTGCTACTGGAGGAAGTGGCGATGGTGGGGGCGATCGTGGTTCCTATTATGGCAAGGTTCCAATCATAGTTGGCCCTCAGCATAAGCCGAAGAAAAAGAGCGCGCTGGAAAACGCAATGCTTCGTTATTTGCAGCAACGTCATGAAGAAGCTGTTGCCGCGGGTCAGGAACCTCCTTTTGGTGGTCGTTATGCTCCACCCTCAGTCCCGGGTGTTTCACGTCCACTTAGTACTACCGTTTCAGGCGGCACAAATAAACCTAAGGATGAGGTTGGGTCAGCGGAACCTTCGTCTTCACCGTCCAAGGATGCTTAAAGTCCTCCTTGATAATAACTAGTGGATGACTTGTTGTATTGTATCATGTTGTTTGGGACTTTAATTTAAATATGTGTATTTGGATCTTCATGTTGTTGTATTGTACCATATTGTTTGTATCTTTAATCGATTTTCACGCGTAATCCATTGTCAAGTGTAATCCATTTTCATGCGTAATACGATGCAAATGGACCGGCAATGGATGTATAATGCAGACAGGCGGAGCAAGGCGTTTATTGATGGCTTGCATTATTTTCTCGAAGTGGCAAAAGCGAACAAGCCAGAGAATGGGTTCGTATGTTGTCCATGCTTCCAATGCAATAACAGGAAGGAGTATTCAAAGGATTCCTGGGGGACTATTCACAGCCACTTGTTTAAATACGGTTTCATGCCTAACTATTTGGTTTGGACCAAGCACGGTGAACTAGGGGTTATAATGGAAGATGGCGAGGAGGAGGAGGAAGATGACACCATTCCGGACTGGGTTGCAGGCCAAGCTTTTGCAGGTACTACAATGGGCGAGGCTGATGAAGATGAGTTTGCAGAAAATGACCCTACTGATGACCTTGGTCAGGTGATACGAGATGCATACAGAGATTGCGAAACTGAGAAGGAAGCAGCAATGTTGCAGCGCATGATAGATGATCACCAAAAATTGTTGTACCCAGGTTGCCAGCAGGGCCATAAAAAACTAGGTACGACCCTAGAATTTGTGCAATGGAAGGCAAAAAATGGTGTGTCCGATAAGGCATTTCAGGGGATGTTGAACATTGTCAAGAAGATTCTCCTCGAGAATAATGAATTACCGTCCACAACATATGAAGCTAAACAGATTATTTGCCCTCTCGGATTGGATGTTCAGAAGATACACGCATGCCCTAATGACTGTATCCTCTATCGTGGTGATGAATACGAGAAATTGGATGCTTGTCCCGTCTGCGAAGCCTTGCGGTATAAGATCAGGCGAGATGATCCTGGTGATGTCGAGGGGCAGTCTCCCAAGAAGAGAGTTCCCGCGAAGGTGATGTGGTATTTCCCTATAATACCACGCTTGAAGCGCTTGTTCAGGAACAAGGCGAATGCTAAGTTGATGCGATGGCACAAAGAAGACCGTAAGGAAGATGAGATGCTGAGACACCCCGCAGATGGGACGCAGTGGAGATCAATTGATAGAACATTCCCAGACTTTGAAAGTGAAGCAAGGAACATAAGGTTTGGTTTAAGCACTGATGGATTCAATCCATTCGGTGAGTTGAGTAGTGGCCATAGTACTTGGCCTGTGACCCTTTGTATGTTCAACCTTCCTCCTTGGCTGTGCATGAAGCGGAAGTTCATTATGATGCCGGCGCTTATCCAAGGCCCAAAACAACCCGGCAACGACATTGACGTGTACCTAAGGCCGTTGGTTGATGACCTTTTACAGCTCTGGAAGGAAGAAGGTGTACGTGTGTGGGATGAGGATAGACAAGAGATCTTTAATCTACGAGCACTGTTGTTCGTAACCATCAACGATTGGCCTGCATTGAGTAACCTTTCAGGACAGACAAATAAGGGATATTGGGCATGCACCCACTATTTAGACGACACAGACAACATGTACTTGAAGCACTGTAAGAAGGTCGTCTATATGGGTCATCGTCGATTTCTCCCTGCTCACCACCAGCTGAGAAAGAGCGGGATGCATTTCAAAGGGGCGCCAGACCATCGTAAAAAACCTGCACACCGTAATGGAAAGCGTGTGTTTGAGATGATGAAGGATGTAAATGTAGTCTTCGGAAAGGGACTTGGTAGCCAACCTGTTCCGAACGACGATAACGGACATGCACCCATGTGGAAGAAAAAGTCAATATTTTGGGAGCTACCTTATTGGGAAATCCTAGAGGTTCGCAACGCAATAGACGTGATGCACCTGACGAAGAATCTTTGCGTGAACGTGCTAGGCTTCATGGGTGTTTATGGAACTTCAAAAGATACATTGGAAGCACGACAGGACCTGAAAGCCATGGGGCAACGAGATGACCTATATCCGGAAAAGAGAAATAATGGACAGCACTACTTACGTCCTGTCAGTTACACTCTCAGCAAGGAAGAGAAGGATAGCATGTTTGAATGCTTGAACAGTATGAAGGTCCCGTCTGGGTACTCCTCGAATATAAAGGGAATAATAAATATGAAACAAAAGAAGTTTACAAATCTCAAGGCTTATGACTGCCACATGTTGATGACCCAGTTGCTTCCGGTTGCACTGAGGGGTGTTCTACCAGAAAATGTCCGGTTGCCGCTCGTAAAGCTATGCGCGTTTCTCAATGCGATTTCGCAGAAGGCAATCGATCCATCCAAGCTATCAAAGCTACAGAACGATGTGGTGCAATGTCTTGTCAGTTTTGAGTTGTTATTTCCACCATCCTTCTTCAATATTATGACTCACTTACTGGTTCACCTAGTAAAAGAGATTGGTATTCTCGGACCTGTATACCTGCACAATATGTGGCCTTTCGAGAGGTTCATGGCAGTCCTAAAAAACTATGTTCTTAATCGTGCCCGTCCAGAAGGAAGCATCGCCAAGGGATATGGAACAGAGGAGGTGATCGAGTTTTGTGTTGATTTTATTGATTCAATTGACTCGATTGGGGTTCCAACTTCACGCCACGAGGGGAGGTTCCAAGGAATGGGCACCCTTGGAAGGAAATCAAGTTTGAGCAATGATACTGATTTGTTCGACAAGGCACACTACACTGTTCTACAACAGTCATCCTTTGTGTCTCCGTATATCGAGCAGCACAGGCAGATGGTAACTTCCAAAAACCCGACCAAATCCGATGCTTGGCTTACCCGTCATCACATGGAAACTTTTCCCTCCTGGTTGCGCCAACAACTTATGGGTAACTCTGAGATTCACCCACAGCTTGCCTGGTTAGCCAGGGGACCTGCTACCACAATCGTCAAATTCCAAGGCTATGAGATAAATGGTTACACATTTTACACGAGAGCCCAGGACCAGAAAAGCACGAACCAGAATAGTGGTGTCCGCATAGATGCCATGGACAGAAATAATAGCAAGGAGTCGTATTATGGTTTCATACAGGAGATTTGGGAACTCGAATACGGACCGTTGTACATCCCTCTATTTCTTTGCAATTGGGTGAAGCTAACTGCCGTCACCAAAGATCAGTACGGAATGACAATAGTAGATCTGAGCAAGACTGGATACAGTGATGACCCATTCGTACTTGCCAATGATGTGCATCAGGTGTTCTATGTGAAGGACATGTGCAGCAAACCCAAGAGGAATCCAGAAGAGACATGGGAGCCAAAGTGCCACATAGTTCTTCCAGGTAAAAGAAAAATCGTGGGAGTCGAGGATAAAACAGACCAATTAGATGATTATGATCAGTTTGATGGCATGCCTCCATTCGCCGTTGAAGTTGATCCAAGCATCCTGCTATCCAAAGAAGAGGCTCCGTACTTACGCCGCGATCATGATCAAGGAACTTTCGTGAAGAAGAAATTTTACAACGTTGTATTGTAATGTGTTAAATGTACATGACCTTTGTGTATTAATTGATACAATTTGTAATTTACCCTATGTATGATTTCATGTGTTATTAAATTTGTTCGGTGAAGATTTTTTAGATAAACATGAACATTGTTAACCACATACTAACATGGATTTTTCTGCGCATTGAAATAATTTAATTGAATAATTTCTTGATCACAGCAATGCAGTAAAATAAATATTTTACAGGCTAAATGAACTGGTATAGAATTAATGATTAATTCATACTTATTGTCAATTTACTCGTTCATTAAATATATTTTTGCATGTACAAAATATGTGAAGGTTTTGTTTTTCATCCTGAAATGCAGTGAAAAGGTAAAATAAAATCCATTTCCAAAAAACAGGCGGGAGAAGAAAAATAGGAAAAAAGACCTTTTGTCTCGGGTGTTAACAGCAACCGGGACAAAAGGCCCCCCTTTTATCCCGGTTGGTGACGGGACCCGGGACAAAAAGCCCTTTTGTCCCGGGTGCCATTACGAACCGGGATAAAAGGGGGGGGGGTTAAAAGGCACTGTACTCCCTTCTACCCCCCGCCAGTTACACACTTAGCCAAATTTTCGCCAAGTCCCGCGCGTTCTCCGCCTTCGCCGCCCGTCCGCCTCCCTCGCCGGCCGCCGCCGTCGTCGTCCCCCTTTGCGCCGTCGACGTCCCCCATTGTGCCGTCGTCGTCCCCCGGCCGGCCCGCCTCGATCCCCTCCTCGTCCGTCGACGCGCCCGGCCCCCGGCCACCTCGTCGCCTCCGGTCGCCGGCCCGCGCGCGAGAGGTCCACTGCCGCGCCGGGAGGGTTTTTTTTAAGTTAGAAAATTAAGTTTTATTTTTAGATAGATTTCTAATTTTGTTAAGTTAGATTTTTAGATTTCTAATTTTGTTAAGTTAGATTTTTAGATTTCTAGTTAGTTTGTTAAGTTAGATTTCTAGTTGGTTTGTTAAGTTAGATTTTTAAGTTAGAAAATGAAGTTAGAAATTCGTAGGATGCACCGCCGTTCCCTCCGTCGTCCCGCCGCCGTGATCGCCGCCGTCCCGCCGCCCGTCACAACGTAGTAGGCACCGCCCGTGGTTCCGGTGAACCGTCCCCGCCTCCGCCGTACCGCTGCCCTGACCGCCGTCATCACAACCTAGTAGGCACCGCCCGTGGTTCCGGTGAACCGTCCCCGCCTCCGCCGTACCGCCGCCCTGACCGCCGCCGTCACAACCTAGGCACCACACGTAGAAATTCGTAGAAATTCGTAGAAATTCGTAGAAATTCGTAGAAATTCATAGAAATTCATAGAAATTTGTAGAAATTCGTCAAAATTCATAGAAATTTGTATAAATATTCTGGACTTTGTACGATTCATGTTATTTTATGATTTCATTATATACATGTATGATTCCGGACTTTGTAGGACTTTGTACAAATTTGTAGTAAGACGATTTCTATGACTGTCATGTATGATTCCATGTATGTTTCCATCAATAGTTGAAATGGCAGACGATGAGACCGCAAGGTATATCATGGAGCAGATAATCGCTGGTGATGGTAGTGGTGACAACGTTCCACTATCATACACGGATGAAGAGGGCACCCAGGCGGACATGTTCCTCAACATGTCCGCCGATGGGAATGAAGAGCAACTGCCGCAGCAACAACTTGCCGTGGCGGAAGGTTCCAGCGAGGTATATACAACCATTCTTGTATTGTTTCACGCCACCGTTACTACTATGTACTAATTAACGAATCTTGAACTGTTAGCCCTCCAGATCGACACAAGTGCAGAAGACCCGAGGTCGTACAAAGGTGATGGAAGGGAGGCTTGTCATCACCGAAGTTACAGAAGAGCGCAGGCCAGTTGCTCCCGAGAAAGTAGCAAAGAAGTACGTGAGTCAAATCGGGGCAATCGTCCGGGACAACGTGCCTATCAGCATCAGAGAATGGAAGGGCAGAAGCACTAATCCGTACGCCCTTCCAGAGACAGAAAAGAATATGCTGTGGGAAGACGTGAAGAGACATTTCACATTCCCCGAAGGATATAGTGAGAAGGATGTCAAAGCGTAGACGCTTAAGAAGATGGCTACTCAATTCCAGACATTCAAGAAGATGCTAGATACCCACTACATCAAGAAGGGCAAAACTCCAGACTTCAACGCGTGGCCAAAGTTGAGGGACCACTGGGATGCATTTGTTGAATACAAGAGGAGTGAAGAAGGTGTGAAAAAGATCACGACCAACACAGCAAATGCTAGTCAGAAGGGCTACCACCATCATTTGGGACGAGGTGGGTATGGCTCAGCAATTCCCAAGTGGAGGAAGATGGAACAAGATCTGATCGAACGGGGAATCGTACCTGCAACTATTGAATGGCCCGAACGATCAAAAAATTGGTACTACGCTCATGGAGGCTCCCTAAGCTAAGAGGATGGGACGTTGATTTTCAATGACACAATACGTGAGAAGGCCGAACATCTCATGAACAACATTGAAGATTCCAAGGCTGGGAGGTTGAAGGTGGACCGAGAAAATGATGAGCTCACATTGGCCCTCGGTAATCCAGAGCACCCAGGACGTTGCCGAGGGTTCGGGGTGGTTCCGTGGAAGTTCGCTTTCCGAGGCGACAGCGCCTCTTACAGAAGCCGGAAGCGAAGAAAGGAACAGATCGAGGAGAGCTGGCGGTAGATGCTAGAACAACGAATGATGGATGAAATCAATCGGCGGGTGGCCCACGCAGTTGCGGAGATGGCCCAATCTGGAGCAATGCCGAATCCTAACACCGCCAGCCCTTCTCAACGCCTCTTGAGCAGTTGTGCTTCTACAGGGGTCCCCGATGCGCAGACGTCTAGGTTACCCGTGGAGGAGCAACGGTTCCCCGTGGATGCCATCACGCAACGGACCTCATGTGAGCTGCATGCACCGGTCGGCAACCTCACTATTAAGGTATACTTATACATAATATTTATGCAATCTTGTCAATTGATCCAGGCCTCGAGATCGGAGTTCAACTTGTTTACTTCTGCTATATTTACAGGTAGCGTACGGGAGTGCGTTAGCAACCCTGACAGGGCAGAGCAGTCATGGCATGGACATTCCAACAGGCTACGCCAGCGTCTGCGTAGAGCAAATAGTTGATCCCCAGTATGAAGGTCTAGAGCTCGACTTCCCGGGAGGCGACGGGGAAAAGACATTGGCAGATGCGCTTCATGGGATCATTCTATGGAAGAAACGCTACATCATTATTCCCGGCATGGAGCTATCTCCTCAGACCTCAAGACCGCTCCCTGTAGATCCCCAGCAGCGACCTTCTCCTCATACCTCGAGACCGGCATCTCCTGCTCCAGGACCGTCCCTTCCATCTATATCAAGGTCTCCATCTCCACCACATCCTGGTGCTGGGAGCGACGACGACAATAACAACACCCCTCCCCGATCACCGTCGCCGGCACCAAGAGCGGCCCCCTTGAAGGAACCTGCAGCACCACTAAAGAAGTCACGAGCACCGCCTCCCAAGCAAAGACAGAGAAAGAAGAAAACAAAGGAGCCTGAAGTGACTCATAAGGAACGCTGGGAGGCAATGTCTCATGAAGAACAGTGGGCAGAAATCCAACGAGAGGCCAGTGAGTGGTTCAAGAAACAAGTCGAAGAAAAAAAGGCAAGGGAGATGGAGCCACCGCCAATAAGTCGGCGAGATTTAAACTTTTTTATCAGGATGGAAGAAGGAGCCAAGAAAAGGATACCACTCTTGTCAAACTATGAACGGGCTCTAGTAAAGGCTGATGAAAAGGATAAAAGGAAAGGAAAGTCATCTTCCAGTGGTCCAGTCCCCGACCTCAGCCATTTATCAAAAAAAGATGCTCAACGGGTAAAAGCAATGCCCTTGGATCAACAAGCAAATGTATTGAAGTTCATGGAAGAAACAGGTCTGGGACTTGATGAATGCATAGGGCAAGTTGAGACGCCAACTGCACCGCCCCCTGAGCCGAAGTGGCCTTATGAGCTAGGCAAACCTCTAGTAAAGCCTTCATTGGTACGGAAGCTATCAACAAAGATGTACGAATTCCATCAATGGTACATGATGGCATCTGCCGACTCGAGGGAGATGATCGGCATGAAGGTAAAACCGATAGATTTTCACGGTGAAGGGGAGAAAGTGCTGTGGCTAGACTTCAAGGACATATACGAAGTGTACCATCATGATGCCCTGGACGTATCTCTGATCAGCGCTTGGATTCTGTAAGTGTCCGTTTATCTCTACATGTAAATTTTGGCGTGCGTCACCGTACTAACTTCATCTTCCATTTCATGTAGGATGCTAATTCAGATACAATTTTGACATGCCGCCGAGATGCGTACCTACATATAGGCTTCATGGATCCATCTGTAGTTAACCAACAACAGATACAATTAGCGCCGGAAAAAACCTTTGCGGAAATATACAATTTCCTACACAAACAAACATTCAAGGATTTCATACTACTTCCATACAACTTCAAGTAAGTGTGTGTATACCGTCTACTTTCAATGTCTTTTTCCTTATCTCTACATGTTAGTTAGCTCTAATATGCATGAACATTTTATGCACGCAGCTTCCACTGGATCCTTATTATAATTGAGCCTGAAAGAAGCCACGTCACTGTCTTTGATTCGTTAAGGAAAGATCCGGTGGACTACCAAGAATTGCAAGACATGCTAGGCTTGTAATAATTCTGGACCTTTATCTCTATGCAAAAATTTATTTCCTAAATTTTATCCCTGTTACACTATGTCATTCATTATTCTAATCCGCAGCGCATGGAAACAATTTATAAGGACACACAAAGGTCCATTCAAAGAAAAACTTACATGGAACACAGACTTCCCGGTACGTATGCAGTCTGCACTTTTATTACATTGTATAACACGAATATTTCATAACTTATTTTTTTCCGCACTGGAGTGCTTAAGACAGGAACCCGGGAATAATCTATGTGGCTACTACATCTGTGAGCACATGCACAGTTTTTTGGGACCCAAGGGACCGAAGATGATGCCGCACAACTTTAAAGTACGTAAAATAAATATATTACTAGTTAATTATTTTCTAGCTCCTTATATGTATTTGTTCATGTAACATTCACAAATTTCCAAATTATAGATGTTAAATATTCAACAACGACTCTTGAAGGAAGAAAGAGTAGCGGCAATATGTGAAGGTCTCATTGGATTCATAATGGACGAGGTGGTAAATCCAAAAGGAGAATTTTATTACGATGGACGACAATTAGACACTCCGATCAGCAACACCACGACGGGAAGATTGTAGGAAGATACTTTGATTTATTTGTATATATAATACGCGCTAATTATGATCGATTTGTACTAAGCTAGTTGAATTGTGTATATAAATTGCGTATAAGGATTGTGTATATATATAGTAATTGTATAATTACAAATCCCATTCGTTTAAATACTAGTTGATTTCGTTCTAAAAAAATCTCAACTACAAGGTTACAAATTGAAAGGGCCGCGGTACTCCGTATACGTGATGCATGCATGAAAAATTCAGGCGTCACGGCAGTGCCATGCAAGCGCCATTTAGTCCCGGTTGGAATCGAGCCGGGACTAAAGGGGACCCCTTTAGTCCCGGTTGGTGTCACCAACCGGGACTAAAGGGGGACCTTTACTCCCGGTTAAAAGACCCGGGACTAAAGACCCCCCTTTGTCCCGGTTGGTTTATCCCGGATGGATTTTCGAGAGATATGCACCCTACCAACTGGGACTAAAGGCCAATTCTCTACCAATGTTAGTTTCTATCCCTAACTCTAAACCTGCTTTAATAAGATCCAAACCACAATGTACCCACGCGGCTGAATACAAATAAACCATTCACACTATGTTTATATTTTCAATAGCTCTATCTCTTTCTCACCAACTGTTCAGCAAGGACAGCTATTGAATTCGTTTCTGCAGCTAGCATACCGACGGACCACTTTAACGGGATCAATCATGCAAAAGGGTTAAATAGGAGATTTGTGCATTATGTCGTATCATGCATGCATCTGCAAACGTGCGAGTTCCATGTCAAGATGCCAGGGTTGACATTACAATATTTATTGGGAGATCTTCAGTTCATCAGCTTCTTGCTAGTACACGCTCTACTTTGCATATCTAGCTGTGCTCCCTCCGTACCAAATTATTATTCATTTAGCTTTTCTAAGTATATAGCTTTTGATATACACATAGATATATAGTAGTTTGGGGACGAAGGGAGTACTAAACTTTTTTATCAAATCATATACCTGAAGTCATATGTGCTAGTATTATTGAATAATATAGGTGCGAGTCATGCAAATGCACTTGAATAATATAGCTTTTGAATAAGGAATGCGCTGTACTCCAGCTGATCGGTGAACTCTCACATCATAGACATCGAAGCACTAGTTGACTAGGAGGTAGCAACGACCAAATTTAAAACTGCGGCGTGGTACTCGTGGTGTGTCAACCTCTGAAAGATACAAAGACACGAGTGAAAAGTTGTACTCCCTTCATTCCAAATTATATGTCGTTTTAGCTTTTCTAGGTTCATAGCATTTGCTATGCATCTAGACATATTGTATATGTAGGTGCATAGTAAAATTATCAATTTAGAAAAGTCAAACGACCTATAATTTAGGACCTATAATTTAGGACGGAGGGAGTAATATAGATACTATATTATATAAGATTATTGTTGGAACTGATCTTCTTTCCCTAAAGATATACTGTACTTCGAGCCGAACTAGATAGTATTTGGATCGATGCCCATTTTGGATTTACTTGTGCATGTACACAGCCATCACCGAACTGCTACACAATAGATTTATTTCTGAAGTCAGAGGCCGGATTTCTCCAAACATTCCGTAAATGTGACACGACCAGTTTGTTAAAGAACAATATCATACCTCCCCCAACAGCTAATATTATACATATCGTTTTTAAGGCAATTTAATAGTATGCATGGCTCCTGTGGCGCAGATCTTGATCGTCATCTCTTGATCAAATTATTTCTGTTTCTAAGTGTTAAATGTAATTTTCAGTATTCTGATTGGAGAACCACCACGATGCCTTGTGTTACTCTATCGTTTCATATATATATCGTTTGCTACATGTATAGTTTATGATGTTAATATGTGATAGTTCACCAATCAGAGCTTAATTCACAACGTACCTACAACACGGGGGTGATTACTATAGTATCCAGCCCGCTCCTAAAGAACCATTTGCAGGGAGCGGGCCACAGGGTGACCCGCCCCCGGAAATGCTCTTTTCAGTCTGAAAATGGGCGACAAAAACAGCCAGCTAGAACTTATTCCTCCTAACGACAGCACAGTCACTGGTCGGGGAAGGTGCTGCTCGAAAATTGAAAGGGCAAAAAAGGTGGAGGGGAGGTTTTCAACTTGGTTTTCTTGGAGTTGGAGATTATAGGAGCTAAGATGATGCTAATTTCTTATCTTTTTGAAGCTTATTGCATAGGTTTTAGGCTCAAATGGAGTTCCATATACCTCTGGATAGATCTAGATCTCCAAGGTGTGGATTAGCCATTTGCTGCTCCATCTACCTCAAACTTTTGGATGAAGTTAGGTTATTTAGGTAGGAGAACAATATTATCTAATAATTTGGACTCAACTTTGATGTTGTAGCCTCATTCATATAATGAATTTCTAAGATCCATGGAGTAGAGAGAAGAAGATTTGGTTTTTTCTATATTGACACATGCATGATATAATTTTCATTTTTCAAGATTTGTGGGACAAAACAACTTGACATGGATGATGAATAATTTGTTTCATTTTTTTCCAAGATTTCTATATTTTCATTTATTTATTAGGAAATACTACATGTGTAATTATATATTTAGTACTTGTTCGTTTAACATTTATGATAGTTTTAATCAAGTTGACATGGATGATATTTTCATTAGGAAATAATACATGTGTGTAATTATATATATATATAGTGTTTTTGTTAGGATAAAACAAAGTTGACATGGATGATATTTTCATTTTGTGTAATTTTTTTTGTTGTTCAGAGAGATGGATAGGACATGGATGTACCAAGCACAAAGAACGGACACCTATTTCCATAGAGAACTTAACAATTTCATTAAAACTGCGGAGAATAATGCAATGGTCGAGAAGACAAAGATAGTGGCTTGTCCATGCAAAACCTGCAAGAACATGAGAGTATTCAGGGAGACAACTACAACAAAATTGCATGTGATGGTTCAAGGTTTCATTAAAGACTACATGATCTGGACATATCATGGTGAGAAAGCACCCCCTCAGAATCCACTCGATGAAATCATGGAAGATGTCGAGTTTGATAGAATGTTTGATGAGGGTGGCGGCGATGATGATGGTGGTGGCTCCAATGGTGATGATGGTGTTGACGAGGGTGGCGATGGTGGTGGTGATGACAATGGCAGTTATGATAGTAGTGGCAACGACGAATTTGATGACAGTGATTTCTTGAGCCAGTTGTTGCGTCACACCAAAGCGGAACTATTGGTTGGTAGTGCAAAGGGGTTAGCAAACTTCGAGATGGTGAAGAAATCAGTGGAGGAGAATGTGTACGAGCGTTCAAAGGGATGTCCAAAACACTAGACCGTGCTTCATTTGATACTTGAGCTGTTGATTCTAAAGGCTAAGCATGGCTGGTCTGATGGTAGCTTCAATGATCTATTGCGTATCTTGGCTTGGTTGCTTCCAAAGCCAAATAGAGTGCCCGCCAACACATCCAGCAAAGAAGCTTGTCAGTCCGTTCGCGATGGGTGTGGAAAGAATTCATGCATATTCAAACCATTTTATCTTGTACTGCGGGGATACTTTCAAAGGCTTGAACTAATGTCTTGTATGTTCTGCAAGTCGGTACAAAAACAAATCCAGTTATTGTGATGATGACATGCAAGGTCCAACCGATGGGAATAAAAAGAAGAGGAAGGGTGCAAGGAATAGTGTTGCCACTGTTGACCAGAAGACACTACTTTAGGCATTTCTGAGAAGCAGAGTAGAATTACTACCATGGTCATGTGGTACCTCCCTGTTGCCTATCGCCTTAGGCATTTCTTCTCAAACCCAAAGGACGTTGAACTGATGCGATGGTGGGATTCAGATCAGCGCATGAAAGGTGATGGAAAGTTTTGACATCCATCCGATGCTCGCTAGTGGAAGAAGTTCGATTAGTGGTATCCACAATTTGGAAACGATCCAAGAAATGTTTGATTTGCACTAAGTACGGATGGAGAATTCGTTCGTTGAATGGACCAGCACTCACAGCACATGGCCAGTGATCTTGATGATGTACAACCTGCCAACATAGTTGTGCCAAAAGAGAAAGTACATTTTGCTATCCATCCTTATACAAGGACTAAAGCATCATGGTATCGATATAGATGTTTTTCTTAAGCCTTTGATGCAAGAGATGGAAATTTTATGGAAGGATGGTATAGACATCAATGACGGTTTTACATGGTGGGAATTTAATCTAAGAGTCATTATCTTCGTCACAATCAATGATTACCAAGCGTTGTTTGTCTTGTTAGGAAAGGTGAAAGGTAAGACAGGATGCACGGTGTGCATTGGTGACACCGTATGGTCTTTCCTTGAAGGTTCTAGAAAAGGTAGTTTACCTTGGGGACAGGTGCTTCTTGGTGGAAGGACACAGGTACCGAAGTAAGAAGTTCTATAATTTTTTTTGGCAAGCCCAAACTAGAATCTGCTCCAGAAGAACGAGATGGGCACTATATTTTCAACATGGTCAGGACCATCCAGATTCCTTATGGGAAGATGGCAAGAGATGGGAAGAAGAGAAATAGAGATAAGCCACCTATCGATGGCGTGCCATTCAAGAAGCTGTCAATCTTTTACAAGTACTTTCCTATTAGCCGGACCTTGAGGTCCGCAATGCCATCGATAGTATGCACCTAAAGAAGAATGTATTTGGTAACACAATTGGTCTCTTCCTAGAGATAAAGGATATCTTGAAGTCACGACAAGACTTGGTAGCCATGAAGATAAGACAAGATCTTCACCCTATCGATAAGGGGAATGGAAAATATGAACTACCCCCGGCTAACTACAACTTGACACTAGATGAGAAGAAGGCAGTGTGTCAATCGTTACGAGGGATTAGAGTACCAAGTCGATTCTTATCCAACATCAGGAAACTAGTCTCAATTAAAGATCTCTCGCCATCCTGCTAGAACTGTCCTGATTGTCATGTGATGCTAATGTTGTTCCTTCCAATTGCAGCTGTATATGTGAAGATGGTTATCACTCAGTTGTGTTACTTCTTCAACAAAATTTCTCAAAATGTTATCGATGAAGATGAATTGAAACACCTCCAATAATTTATTAGGGTGCAGCTGGAGATGTGCTTCCCTCCGAAATTTTTTGATAAAATGGAACATCTCATGATTCACATGGTCAAACAGATACGGGCACTGGGTCCACTTTACCTACACGAAATGTGGACGTATGAGCATTTCATGTCAGTTCTCAACCGGTACATTCTGAATCGTGCTTATCCCAAGGGATTCATGATAGAGGGATACAATACAGAGGAAATCATCAAGTCTTGCCTAGGTTACCTAGAGGATAAAGTACGCATTGGTTTACCTGTTCCACGATTTATGGGGAAGTTGGAAGGGATCGGCACAGTAGGGAGGAAAACCTTCATTGACAAGGACTTCCAATATGTGCAACAAGCCCATTATAGCATCATGCAACACGTCACAATAATGTCACCTTTAGTCGGTCAACACTTGAGTGTGATTTGTGCTCAAAGTAACGGCCGCTCGAAAGATTGGGTCATGAGGGAACACAAGCGTCGTTTAGCTGCATGGTTGAAGGACCTAAATCTATCAAATGGGAAACCATGGAAGATCAAAAGATTGGCAGTTGGCCCGTCTAGCCAGGGCACATCATGGCAAGGGTATGATATTAATGGATATCTATTGTATACTATCATGAAGGATAAGAAGGCTATGTCTCAGAACAATGGTGTTCGTCTTGAGACCTTAGATGAGAGAACAGGCTAAAGTACCACATATTATGGCGTCATACATGATATGTGGGAAGTCCACTATGATTCCAATATACAAATCCTGATCTTTCAGTGCCATTGGGTCAAACACCCAAAGTGGACGGCTATGGGCTCACAATTGTTGACCTCCACAATATTGGTTACAAAGATGACCCTTGGGTACTTGCTTCATAGGTCGCACAGGTTATGTATATGTATGTTGTTGATCCTGCAAAAAAGAGCACATTGTAGTCCCTCGAAAACAAGAAATCTTAGGAGTTGATGGTGTCGAAGACGTTAAAGAATATAATCAGTACAATGAAATGAATCTCTTCACATACCTACCACAGAAGATGATGATTTTAGAAGCAAGCATAAAGAAAGATGAAATGCCCTTGGCATGCAAAGATGGAGAATCAAGAATTGTTACCGCATAATATATAACTAGTAATATCTCATGTAGTGTCAATTATCTCATGTAATATGTAGTTTGAATCAATTATCTCATGTAGTTTGAATCAATTATGTCATGTAACTGAAGCCATACTTTAAGGTTTCTACATTCTTAACCCTTGTATGTACTGAATACTCTTGGCTTATTTTTTCCATGATCTATAGCTCATTAAAACCTTAGCGTGGGACGGTTAATGGCGTCACCCGCCCCTAGAAATCATTACCAAGGGTGGGTGATGCTGTCACCTACCCCTGTTAATGCCCTTCTATATAGGCATTTGGCACCGGGGACTTAGCCAATTTTTTGGAGAAGCGCACGGGACGCTGTCTGGCTGCCGAAATTCCGCCTTCCTCCCCCGCTCCGGCATCGCTCCCCTCCCCCGCGGGCTTCGCCGCTGCAGCTCCTCCCCTTTCCCATCGGGCTGTCGCGCCGCGCCTCCTCCCTTCCCTAGCGTCGCCTTTCCCGTCGAGGCACCTCCCCATGCCGCCTCTCCACTGCCGGGCTGTAGCGCCGGTCGCGCCTCCTCCCGCGGCTCCTGTCGCGGCACCTGATAATTGCAATATGATAATAAATATATTATGATTAGTTATAACAATGTACATGAGATCTAAACCAATAATAGTAAATTTATTCCATTATTTTGCATAATCTTTTATTCTGAGCATTTCGTGAATTATGATGTTTTATGACCTAATTATCATTAAAGTTGATGTTTGTGGAATAATCTATCTTATTACAATTGAATTTGGATATATTTGGCTAACTATGGCAAGTAAAAGTTCTTTTACCCATGGTGGTGGCGGTCGTGATGGTAGCGGCCATGGAGGTGGCACGGGACACTACATGTTTGAGGAGCCACCGTTGTCTCGTCCTCCAGGAATTCACTTCCCTAATGGCATTATTGACTTGCCAGAAGGTGATCAAAGCAAAGAATCAGTTCTTAATATAGTAATATTCTTTCCTTCTTGTAATTGATTTTTTACTACACATGAATAATTTCTAAATTTACTTACATACAATGTAGCTTATTGACCCTATTAGATGGCTCAAAGATGCTGTCGAAACTATAGGTGGTACTTCTCCTTTAGTGCAAACCAAGGTTGTTGGTGAACCTCACTTTAAAAGAGTACATATCTCTTTTCAAGTATAAGTTCGAGAAACAAAGTTCACCTCGATGTCACCAGGAGAGGCCATCCCGATGGTTTCAATTGCCACATGGGGTCAAGTAGCACCAAATAGGATAACTTTTAATAGGACCGCTGTGGAGGCCTGCCTACAACAGCTTAATGATCATGGTACTTTGTGCCAGACTTGTCATATTTTCGAACAAAGCATCTTGAGGAGAGAGAAAGCAATGTGATTGTGACTACTAAGAGGCTTTGTCAGCTGAATCAACATGACATGTTATGGAACATTCTTTTATCATTCTTTTATCTTTAGTTATGTTACATATTTTAACTTTCATCACATTATTATCATCTTTTAGGATCTCTTTCAAAATACCAATGCAGTAACGATCTTTCGTGCGATTCTGGCTCAAGTCTTAGATGTGTTGGATTTGAGTTACATGGGTGGAAACTCAATACTTACCAAAGATTTTAAGCTCCAGACACATCTCACTTTCTATAGGCCACATCAGTTTACCTTTTCATTGTTTGAGATTTATGGTAGTGTATGTGACCATCCATGTGAAGTGAAGGAGAGTGCACTCATCCCTGCTCTAACTTTTTTGATGAAGTTCTAGGCTTTACGATTGGAGACCTTAACTATGTTCCATATCTAAGGAAGCGAAGCGGAGTAGTATGAAATATGTAACATGCATGGATGTACCCCTACCCTTTTCTTATGGATTTGAACTTGTTCTCTCTAAAACCTTAAGTATTCATGTACGAACTTGCATTATTGTCAGAACTAGTTATATTGTATTGTGGCATGGATGTACTCCTACCCTTTTCTTATTCATGTACGAACCGGTTATATATATTTTATTGCATATACAATGTTCTTTAAGTGTTGGATTGTTGGTATAACTAACGAATGTGAATGAATCCTCAAGTGCACGAATACCATTGTAGTTTTCACCTTAGAGTATTCCAAGGGTATTAAATCCAGGGGAATGTGTGTGTGTATCCACGACTCTAGTAACCAAGGACAACCAACCAATAGTAGACGAAGGGTAGAGAGGATTCCTATGGATAGCACTAGATAAGTTAAAGGTTGATCTCTTGGGTCAAGGAACTCTCTTCGGGCACCAGCTTACCCTGAATTAGTCAAGCACCTCCAGTCAACAGCTCTACGCTATATCCGAACATGGAGGATTACAAAGGACGGATAGGGTCATCCTGTTGCCTATCTCTTGCAACCCGTGGGATATAATGCAAATGAAAGATAACCCTTAGCCTAGACACCACGTCTGTCGACCCATAGAAGACATACAGCACTCCATATGAATACGGAGCGACGAACCCGCGAGGAAGAGAACTTATCTTACTTGTAAATAAGTACTAAACCAGATAAGGAATCACGAACACTCACTTAACTCAGAAGGAAGCCAGCATCCGTAGAGTTACATGATCTCAATACAGTGCTGAGGAACTCAACACTCCTCTGAGCTACTCTCCCTCACTCTCTCCCTATCCTAAGCACTAGCCTAAGCAAGGTTTCGCCATGGAGCTCTTCTCTTGACAGGAATGGTGGCACTTCTCTAAGTGGAGGTGGAGTTGTGTTAGAAGTTGTTGTGTCTTGAAATGAAATGCCTTCCCTTGTATTTATAGGCTCCAAGGGTCGGTTCTGAGCAAGAATATTCAAGGAATCTTCCACAACCATCATAGGGAAACCGTCAACCGCTGCCATGCATCGACTGGACACGAGAGGAGGCAAGAAGGGTTCGACCAACCCCCCACAATAGCCTTTCGCACCTCCTTTGCTCTGGGTCGCTACCCTGTGGGTCTTCATGTGGGTACAGGGTGCTTGGCAGTGAATGTACTCGATTTCCTTCCAGTTGTGGGTCCATGTATCTGCGTGCTTGCTCACGATTGGTTGAGAGTGTGTTTCCTTGCTCTTGTGGTGTGTTTTGTCTCATAATGGACCTGCATATAAATATTCACCAACACTTGTGGAATTCATTAGTAATAACTCCTACCACTATTGTTGATGTTCATCTTTTCTATGTTTATGCAAGAGTTGATGGCTTAGATTTAGTACTTAATAGCCGTCAATAACACCCGTACACTTAGACTTTGCTCGTCTTGGGTGAAGGAGGAAGGACTAAGGTGAAACATAACTTTCAAGGTGTGAAGTGAGCATAAGAGATATTCCAAGCATTACCATGTACTTGTGAACTTTGAAGTGTCTATCATGCCACCTTGGGTAGTTAAGGAATGGAACGGTTTGAATCAAGTCACCTCAACTCCTTATGTGACCTCAACTCCTTATGTCAATTAGCTTGGGATTTTTCAATAAGTTTTCAAAAACAAGCCTTGCTTAGCTCCTCATCTGATTCTCTCAGATCACTCAATGTGTATATGTCCTTCCCAAGGTATTAGGCTTGCCTTTCTTCATCCTACTTCTAATGATGGCTATATGTGGAGCTCAAGGTAGGGTATGAAGGATAAGGCATACTTGTATCACATATATTGCAAAGTCAAAAACCGGATCCAAAGAAAAAAAATAAGTCATACAATCAGATCAAGATGTGCACATGTATGGATATGGTGGATGGTACTTGAGATGGAAACTCTTTTTTGTATGATCTCTCTCCCTTTTTAAATCTTTTTAAGAACATGGATGTCTTTCTTTTTCTTTTTCTTGGACCTTCATGTGTCCAACTCTTTTTTTTTTAATTTTTGGACCTTCATGTGTCCATTTCTCTTTGATAGCCCATGTCTCTTTTGTAGCAACAACTAGAGAGAGAGAGACCAACACATATGGTGGAGCATTTATTTTATGGAATGAATGGATGGTACAATGCTAACTTCTCATGGAAGCATAGCAAGGGGGTATATGGTGTGCACATGAATCTTGATCATGAAAGTATGAAAAGAATTCTTCCAAAGGTCACAACAATTTGGCAAAGCTCAATGTAAAGACAAGCAGCATATGCATAATGTTTTCAAGGTAACTCATCATATGGCTTTGGTAGCACTTTGGCATATCAAAGAGGAGCTTGCAAAAGGATTTTTAAATTTTCAAATAAATTTTCCCAAGCACTTAAGCATTAAGAGCAAAGATCGTATCATCAAACCATATCTCAAACATCAACTGCTTAGATGAGCATGCTTTCCTAAAGATATTTCTTCACAAGCTTCAAAATGTCAAGCATGGAATAAAACATATGCAACCAACCATAGAAAGCATGTAGAGCAGGTGGAGCATATTGCTTCATTTGATTTGAGTTTGATTTAGTTGACCAGATTTAAAATTCATTCAAACTCATTATTCAGAGAGATCAGGGATAAAGAGACACACACTGATGTAGTGGACAAAGATGGACCTGAGTGGGCCACCCACTGGGTTGGCCGAACCACGGGTTCGGCCGAACTCCTGTGGGTCCAGCTCTAGCTCCCCTTTCGCGTATGTACTGGTGCAGTGTGGTGTGCTCTATTTGTGGGTGTTTGTGCATTGTTTTAGCTCTGGAGAGTCCGTGGCTCTCCCCCACACTTATTTTGTACCTAGGTGCTTCTTCCAAAAGACAAGTAAGTGACACAAGGACTCTACCGGGTTGGATGATCGGTGAGTACAATTTTATTGAAATCAAATTGGACGTGCTTACAATTCTAAAGGGAAATAAAGTGAAAGGGAAAAATAAACCTATTCTAAAAGCGCCTAATGGGAAAGGATACAAGGAGGCACGTCTACTGAGCTACATCATAGAGATCGTTGTGCCTCGTGGCCTTGTACAAGCGCTTTATCTTAGCGCAAAGACCACAACGGAGGGTACGGAAGTCATCCTTAAGCTCTTCCATTTCTAACTTCTGCTCTGCTAATGCATCACTAAGCCTCTTATTTTCTAAACATAGGTCTACTATCATGGAGGTTAGATACTTAACCGTGAGGGCCTTTGCAGATTTCTCATCGCTGTCCTGGTATTGGCCCCCAGGCCTTTTGATTGGCAGCGTTGAGAGGTGCCGCCTGACCTTGCCGCCTCCCGAAGGCGAACCAAAGAATCTGGCCAACCCCTTCTCCATAGGAGTGACAGCAGGCTTGACCCCCTTTCCGCTTCCACCGTTCGGGGTTTGCACCCCAAACACCTCAAAGTGACATGCTGGCGGTGGCGTCTCCACCGAGTAGGACGCTGAATCAAAGCTGTTGCATCCTCCAGTCTTCGATGGCCCTGGGATGTCAATCCCGTGGGGCAGCTGGACTCTCGCCGCCTCCCTTGGGCGAACGTCATCCATCGTTGGCCTTCTGTAGGGGCTCGTCTCGCGCGCACGAAATTTTGGTGTCTTTCTTGGCAAAGGCGAGCACACAGTCGAGCGGGAGGCCGAGGCGGCACCAGCTTGGTTCGGTTAAACCCCCAGCGGCACCTCTCGTGCCATCACTTCTCCCCTCGGGAGGTATGACAACCAGGGGCTTGACCTCCAGTGCCTGGACCTCCTCCATCGATAGATCGCCGACAGGGACAATGACATTCGCCAAAGCGATTTCCCCGTCGAGATCAGAGGTCGACCCTGGCTTGACAAAGGGAACGAGGCCTTTGCCATCCATGGTGGTGAGAGCAGGGATTTTTCGCATGAATCTTGGTGGGTTTGATGAGGATGAAAGTCAAGTGAATGAGCAGAGGAGGTGGATGAGATTTTAAAGAAGGGGCTCCTCTCCTGCAACGTCAAACCCAATGGGATGCCAAGGGACAGGTCAAGGAACTTTGGAGGAGCATCTACACGAAGGCTGAGAGTCAGTGGCGCTCAGACTGCTTCTAGGCTTTGTTGGGCCTCCCGTTGCTCATGTGCGTGCATGTAGCAGAGAGGGAAGCTGAGAGAGTGGTCCCAACCACTATATGTGCTAGGACTTTGGTAAAAGCTAGGTAGAGATAGAGTCAATGACATTGACCTTGGCTTAATCTCACTTTTATCTAAGATGACGTATATTTCTATAGTGATCGTGGTGGTGGACTTACCTTGATGACATACCTTGGCCATCGCAGGGTATGATTGCCCCATGTGACAATGGTATGTTGATGATGTGCATTGTTCTTGTGGTAGTGATGTCGTCCCCTCGATGCATTTCCTCCCTTGCTTCTCTCCATACTTAATGTGTCTTCTCATAACCTACAAGGTTAGTGTCCCGAGAATACCCGAAGGATAAGCTTTCCTGATAAAGTCAAATCATTTAAATCAAGGAAGCTTGTGCTCTTAGGCATCTCATGGTGATCCCTTGCTCAACCACATGTACGTCCACCTTGCTCCGCCATTTGGAATGGATCGGTAAAGTCTTGGCTACAAGGTTAGTGCACAAATACAACTACGAGCTTTGCATAGATATTATAATAAAGCAGAACCAAAGACAACCAACCTAAATGGTGTCTATGATGGGAAACCCTAAGGTGATCATACGACTCGTAGTGCCTTAGCACAACGGACGATAGATCTTGGAGATATCTAGGATGAGCATGATCCTTGTGATGAATCGGGACGAAACTTCATGCTCATGGAGTGAATGGCCTGATCTCTGGATAGAACGACTCAAGAGCATCCATGGCTCCGTAATGAAAGAGAATGTGTAACTCTGTGGGCCAAAGGAACGATCTGAGTTCGGGTCATGAGGGAAATGAGTTTCTTTCAACTCATCCCCTCCTTAGGTAGAGAGTTTCGCGTTTCTCAAAGATGAGTGTGGTGGCAAAGCAATCTAGCCTAAGCTTCTAATAGAAGTTCATTTGATAAGATGGGTGAACATAACTTCTATTAGGCATCAATTAAAATCAAGGAACAAGATATGAGTTTTGAATCACTTGACTTGATTGGCATCGATCGGTAATCGAGGATAGAATACGAGTTTGATTCAGTCGATTCGATCGGGATGGTCCCTACGACCCCTTGACCTGAAAGGATGAGTCCCAAGGACTATGATACAGTGGTCAATGTCACAGCATATTCCTTGGTGTATACAAAACACCTTGGATGTTACTTTGACATGGAAACGAACTGGGCTTTCTTATGGTACCTCTTCCGGGAAGTTGTGGTAGAAACAGATGAGTCATTAAGAATGATCTTGGTCTTTCAACCACTCCTTCCTCAACCTCCCTCGAGACATGGTCTTGAGGAAAATTCAGAAGAAAACACTGTAAGGGAATCCGGGGGTACGATTCGCGTGTAGCGCTCTTTCCCCAAGATTCCTACGGTTCAGGAGAGGTATCTTCAGTAGAAGTTTAGATATAGTCGAGATGAAAGCTCAAACTCTACTGATGATAGTCCTCAGTTGCTCAATGTGCTGTCCTCTTGACAAGGCATCATCATGCAGATCGACCGGGGCAGTAGTTTCTCAGATATGCTCCAAGATTTCCTTCCTTTGTGTTGGATCCTTAAGCAAAAATGAGCCTTTGGAGAGGGCATCAAGTTGCAGGCCAGTGTCCTCCAATAATCTTAACCAAAAGTGTTGAAGCAACATGTGGTCAGGTATGGATAAGATTGGGCAAACCTCCATAAGAGTAGAGAAATGAGCCCATGCTGCGCCTAGCAATTCCTCCTCTCGCTGCTTGAAGCAGAGGACCTTAACTTGCAAATAAGTGATGTAGGATAGAGGAAAGATGGAGAAGCAAAATCTAGCCCTCAGCTTTTCCCAATTATCAATCACACTCTCCTCTAAGCGAAGGTACAACTTTCTCGCTCTCCCTGAGAGGGAGAATGGGAAAACCTTCCCCTTAAAAGTGTCTTGTGTCAAGCTGGATATTCTCTAGCAAGAACACAAGTGCTCAAACTCTCGCAGGTGATGGTAGGGGTTCTCATAGCTTAACCCCGAGAAGGAATTTTCCTAAACTAGCTCTATGAGTGAGGGATGAATCTCGTAGCTGGATGAGGAATTGAGTTTCTAAAAGGATGGCACTAAAGACTCACCCCAAAGGGTTGAAAGGTGTATAAGGATAACCTTCCATGGATAGTGAGGGTAGAGGTAGAAACAAAGAAAAGCAAAAGGTTTATAGATAAACAACAACCATTCCTCGGCAACGACGCTAGAAAGCTTGTTGGTATAATTAACGAATGCGAATGAATCCGCAACCGCACAGATTCCGTTGTAGCTTTCACCTCAGAGTATTCCAAGGGTATCGTATCCAGGGAAATGTGTGTGTATATCTATGACTCTAGTATCCAAGGACAACCAACCAATGGTAGGCGAAGGGTAGAGAGGATTCCTATGGATAACACTCAATAAGTTAAAGGTCAATCTCTTGGGTCAAGGAACTCGCTTCCGGCTAACGGATCTACCCTATATCCGAACGTGGAGGATTACAAAGGACGGACATGGCTATCACCACCTGCCACCTACCTCTAGCAACTCGTGGGATATAAGGCAAATGAAGGATAACCCTTAGCCTAGACATACACCATGTCTACGTTACTGATTACTACTGTAGCTAACTACATCTGTCAAATTGTAGTAGACATACAACACTCCATATGAATATGGAGCGGCGAACCTGCGAGTAAGAGAACTGATCTCACTTATAAATAAGTACTAAACCAGATAAGGAATCACAAACAGTCACTTACTTAACTTAGAAGGAAGCCAGCATCCGTAGAGGTACATGATCGGAGTAGAGTGCTGAAGAAAGCAGGGCTTCGCCATGGAGCTCTTCTTTTGATAGGAGTGGTGGCATCTCCAAATGGAGGTGGAGTTGTGTTGGAAGTTGTTGTTTCTTGAAATGGGACCCTTCCCCTTGTATTTATAGGCTCCAATGGTCGGTTTCGAGCAAGAATATTTGGGGAATCTTCCACAACCACCATAGGGAAACCGTCAACCGCTGCAACGCGTCGGCTGGAGACGAGAGGAGGCAAGAAGGATTCGGCCAAACTAGGGGTTCGGCTAACCTCCCACAACCGCCTTTCACACCACCTTTCTCTTGGTCGCTGCCTTGTGGGTCCTCATGTGGGTACAGAGTGCTTGGCAGTGAATGTAGTCGATTTCCTTCCAGCTGTGGTCCCATGGATCCATGTGCTTGCTCCCGATTGGTTGAGAGTGTCTTTCCTTATTTTTGAGGTGTGTTTTCTGTCCTAATGGACCTGCATACAAATATTCACCAACACTTGTGGAATTCATTAGTAATAACTCCTACCACTACATCTTTTCTATGTTTAAGTAGGAGTTGACGGACTAGATTTGGTACTTAAGAGCCGTCAACATGGATCTAAATGGGTTGATTGAGAACCACATTTTAAAAATTTGACAGAAAATGTTACTAAATTTTGGCAGGAACGACATTTTCAGGGGCGGGTGCATCACCCGCCCTGGAAAACTGTTTGCAGGGGCGGGTCATGGCGTCACCCACCCCTGATCATGGCGTCACCCGCCTCTAAAGATAACATTTCTAGGGGTGGGCCTATTACCCGCTCCTGCAAACAGCTATTTGTAGCTGTGAAAACCACGAGCAGGTAGCGCACCCACCCCTGAAAAATGTTGTTTCAACCGCCTGTGGTGGAACTGCCCTAATTAACTTAGCTAAAGCACAATTAAGTTACCTGACACGCGATCATATGTTTTAATCAAGTTAACTCGGCAGTCCATCGGATTTTGTCCGATAAACCACTACACAGGACCAAGAAAAGCAGAGCTCACACGAAGGTGAATGGTTCCAGAGAATACAACAGATCATCCAAAATTAAACAAGTACATTAATTTCTTACAATCTCAGGTTTGAAATTCAAAATAATTTGCAGAGTTCTTAAGCAGCGGAAAAAGACAAACAGAAGCTAGCACCGAAGTCGGACGTCACGACGAGGCTGATCATTACATCAATGAGTCCCGTCCTCGCTGTCTGAGGAGGGATCCCACTCGACCGTCCACCCAGGAGGAAGCTGGGGAGGCCAAGTGCCACAAACAGCAAACTCAGGGGCCTCAGCATCACTTGAAAGATGTGCCACAAGCAAGGCTGAGCAACTATGCTCAACAAGACTTAACCGATGGGTGGTAACTACTCCACCAACTTCTAGACATGCAAGGCTTTCTGGCTGAGGGGTTATTTTTTCCAAAAGCGACTACAGTAGGTCCTTACTTTCAATATTTTAGCCACAAGTTCTATGTTCATTTACCAATCTAAGTTAGCAGTTATACTAAACAAGCAAAAGTTTCCAAGAATTTATGACAAGCATTCATATTAACATCACCATCAAGTTCCATTCTTACTCAGTGTAGCATAGCGATCAAGCAGTCCCAAACTGTGGAGGCAAATGAATTGATTCGAATTTCTTAACCATGCATGGCGAACCTAATCTCACGACATCCACGCACCACAAAGGGTTGCTTCATTTGTCGGTCATCCCCATCAATCCCCAGACCCGTGTCGGGCCCACTTCCCTTGGTACAAGGCTCCACAGACCCAGCCTCTGCCGTTCTATGACCGCACTCGTCACCACATGCGGCTGCAAGGGAATTTCATTCCAGAGATAGTGGATCAAACCGCTCACATCCTGGTTCAATCAGGTACTAGGCTTCCCCATACCATACTAGGTATGAGATTAGTACTTTCAAACACTTGATCACGAACACCATCACCTTATAGTTGTAACAAAAAGGAGAACAAGCAACTCCTATAACTCGCGAGTGATAGGAAATCACTCGACTTTTACCGAGTCCTGTTTAAGCATTGCAACTACTCGGCCTATCATACTAGTGTTCAGATCAAAGGAAACTAAGTCATGCATCTACGGTTGCAAACAACTCCGGGAACGTAACTACACACACATAATAGCAGAAGGCATACACAAGTTTAGAAAGACTAGGTGATGCTCCGGGACTTGCCTTCAAGCGGGGCGGTAGCGAACTGGTCCTCAGCGTGCTCGGGCTCAGCTCCTGCAGGCTGCGGCTCAGCTATGACTTCATCTTTGGGCACCGGGTGCAGCTCGTACATGTCGTCTGTGAGGTTCAGCTCTACACGAAATGCAATGCAAGGGTGAGACACTTAGACGGTGATTTCAACAACATTTGCAAAGATTTAACCCAAAAACTATAGCAAAACTACAGCAAAAGGTGCGAAACCCACTTTATTGGATTCTACTCAGAACGAGGATTCCAACCCAAGTGATTTCATATTTTTCTGATTTTTCCTCGATTTAAGATGTAATTTCCAAGCTTCTGTCGATTTATAACAAGCTAAAAGAGTCGGATTGGGGAAAACTTACGATCTGACCCTTAGACCTAAGGAATAACTGTACCGGGGTCCTCAAATTTAACACAGAGAAGTCCTCGGAATTTTACACAGATACCCTCGGTCAAAATAAAAAGACACAACCGAGCCCTCGGGCGAGGCGGACAACACTCGGGCGAGTCGGGCGAGGCGGATAGCACTCGGGCGAGTCGGGCGAGGCGGACAGCACTAAAGGCGGACAGGGTCGGGCGAGACGGACAGCACTCGGGCAAGGCGGACAGGGTCGGGCGAGGCGGACAGCACTCGGGCGAAGCGGACAGGGTCGGGCGAGATGGACAGGGGTCGACAGCTTACCTCCGGTCCTACGGGCAAGGTCTTGGGGTCGGGAAGAAACAAGCCGAAGCGGAACGGCGTAAGGTGGTAAGTTTCGGGCGGCGGCGAGGTCCGGCGGTGCTCCAGCGGCGGTGGTGCTTCTTGTGGACAACAAGCAAGCTCTAGAGCTGCATGAAAGGAAGGCGAAGCGGCTGGTGAGGTCGGCAAGGTGTGGTGTTGGGCGGAAGGGGGGAGCTCCACGACGAGCCCAGGCGGCAGCGCTTGAGCGTGAAGCAGAGGAGTGTGCGGCGGTGAGTGCGATGGAGAAGAACAAGCAAGCAGTGCGGCAAAGGTGGTGGTGGCGAAGGGAACTCCGGTAAGAGGCTTCAGTACCCCTTTTATAGATGTGCGGAAATGTTCGAAGGAAGGAAACGAGCTCGGGCGGCGAGAGGATAAGATCGAGGGAGAAAAGGAGTGCTCTGCCGCGGCGGCGATTGGTCAACGTCTCCATTGGCGAGCTCGGACGCAATCTTGCCCTGGTTGGGCAGCAAGGATTTGGGGCTGGGGCAAAGCGGGTTTGTTGGGCACGCGGATCTGCTAGGTCTGAGCACGTGTGTGGTCGCGGCCATCCATGGTGGCGGTGTCATTGGCGGACAGGAGGAAGGGAAGGGCACTGCAGGCAAGGGCACTGCAAGCGAGGTGACAGGGCAAGCGGTGTGACGCGAGCATGCGCGGGACTAGCGGCTCTGCCGGGGCACGCCACTGGTGAGGCGGGGGAGGGAGTCATCACTGCCTGCGCGGTGGTTGGCGAAGACGGCAGCATCGCGGGGCGCGTGCGCAGGCAGCGCGACTGAGGTGTGACCGGAGGACCAAAAGGCGTTGGGGCGCGCGGCCGGGGATCCGGGTGAGACATATGCGCGCGGGAGGCGAGGCGGTACCGACGCGGCAGCGGCCGGTCTTCGGTCGTAGAATGGCTGGGGCAACGGCGGAGCTACGGGCAGTGCGCCTGGCGCGGCCGGCGAGGCCTCGGGCAAGACGAGACGGGGCGGAGGGGTCCGCAGGGCGCTTCTGCGCGTGACTGGGAAAGAGGCGTGCTGATCTATCTTGTCGCAGTCGGTGACTGGGCGAGGCGACGCTCACCGGTGAGGTCACGCCACGCGGTAGCGGTGCTCTGAGCGTGGCGCACGCGCGCTCTGGCGCTGTCTGGCCAACGGATCCGCGAGATCCTTTGCCGGGCCCATCTTCCAGCCTCTTGATCTCCCGATTTTTAAACTGCGCCACGTTGACTCCCTTTACAAGAGTTGTAGTACACAGACCAAGATCCAACTTTTATAATTTGACGGAGTTCAAAAACGCGGTGGATTTGGAGATTCAAAGCTCCAAAGTTTGGAGGAACACTGGCTTCAGGACTTAGCGAAAAACGGCGGTTTGGCTGGTTTTCAGGGTTGTGGGCTGATTTGAGCTGCAGATTTGGGAAGTTTCAGAGGTGAATTGGACCAAGGTCCAATTAGCAAAGTTGTTGTAGGAACTTTGTTCTCCAACTTCTATAAAGTGGTTTCTTGATGTTCTGTTCAACTTTCCACAGATAAACCCGCCCTAAGGCGCTAGGTCCGGCTGAATCCAGACTTAGCCGGAATGGCTAAAGAGGATGAGTTGAACAGATTAGGGAACTTTGACCTGGATTTTGAAGGCTTTCGGGGCAGATTTCGAACTTGCTCCTTAAAGCAAAGTTGTTAAGGTCCCGAAGCTCTAAAACTTTGGTATAGGGCTCAGCTCGAGATGACATTGGAAACCTCTAAATGGAGAGCCCCAAGGCTTGGACTTTGCCTAAAAGTTGCCAAAGCTTTTCTCTAAGCACAAAGAACTTGCTCTTAAGATTAAAACACCGTTTAAGCACCCAGGTTGTTACACCGCCCCTAGAAACCGTTTTTTAGCAATGATTGTATATAGATTTATAGATCTATTATCACATCACGTATATAGATTCAATCAACTAGGGTTCCTACATAGTTTATAGTTTATGATGAAGTATCACATCATAAAGTGATCATAATTTTGTAATATATTTTTATTTTAGTGTTCTGCATGATGCAGATGACTGTGTAGGAGTATATACAATTAAAATGATCATTTTATTATTACTAGCTCATTATTTGATTCAGTTCGGTGATTAATTAAGGAGGGCATTGCAGCCGAGATAGTCATGAAAAGGAAATGACCAGTGTTAATATCTTGGCAACAAAAGAGGAAAGTTGTTTGCTCATAACTCCGCAGAAAAGCAGAGGGGCGCGCTGAGCACACCCATCACCAGGCTACACTACACGCAACTGAATCCATTGTGCTGCAAGAATAATGCAGTGTTAGCTTGTGCCCGTCCTTGTCGTATATCAAAGTATATACATATTATATAATATATCGCCGCAGCTGAAAAGGAATTTGCACTGCCTTTCTCACGGAGTCTCGGGCACGAGCGTGCGTCAGCGCGTGTAACCTCCTCCCGGCTCCTGCCGATGATCGCAATTCGCAACGGGCAAACCATCTGGGCAAATTTGCTTGTGGACATCCTAGAAATGTGAATTTGGCAAGGAGACATTGTTCATTTGTGTCTTGGCTGGAAGACACTCTTCCTTTGTGCTATTTTGCCATAGGACACTGCATTGAGTAAAATATTAATATTTTGCTTAGAGGAGAGAGAAAGGGTGTTAAAAGTCCAATTTACCTTCGGTTAAAGTGGACGCCGAACAAGATGATGAAGAACGGCGTGAATGAAGCGGGCGCGGGGAGAACGAGATGCGCTGGTGCTACTGGTGGTGAGCGGCGAGCACCTAGGTTCAGGGACTCCGAGAGCACGACAGCTTATGCGGCACGCTGCACGCCACCACGTCGCAAGGTGACGAGCTAACAGATAGTTTGCAGAACGCAAGATGCAGAAAATTAACTTTCTTTTTGCGAGGGGAAATTAACGTAAAGATAACTGATTTACTGGGTCTCCTTACACAAGTAAAACTGACTTCTCACAATGTCCACCAGTAGCACCCTCTTTCTCTCAAATCCCAACTCAAAAATGAATATTTTATTTATTACAATGTCCACCAGCAAATATGCACAAAGCGGCGGTGTCGGAATTGAACGATGTCTACTACTAGCAAATACCACGTTCCTGCGATGTCCTGTAGCAAAATTACCCAAACCATTTTGGCCCTTGTTTACTTCCCTCCAAACTCCCAACTTTGACACTATGCAAAAAGAAGATTCCCCATCACATCAAACTTGCAGTACATGCATGGAGTACTAAATGTAGACGAAATCAAAAACTAATTGCACAGTTTTGTTGTACTTTGCGAGACGAATCTTTTGAGCCTAATTAGTCAATATTTTGACAATAATTCACAAATACAAACGAAACGCTACAGTTGCGCATTTATGGCAAAATGCCAATTTTGCCTATCCCAAATCGGGAAGTAAAGAAGGCCTGGTTTCTTGCACTGGTCGATCGGCCTGCTTGCAGCTCCGAACTGAGACCGGCGCTTCGGTCAGAAAATTAAATGCCTTTCGACGACTGAGATGGAGGGGGGCCATGCCATCCCAGCCACGCAAGGGGTGGACACATGATTGGCCGGCCATTCCTGCGGCGCCTCTTGTTGCCTGCCCGACAATTTTGCTGGCGCTTCACTACCAGCGCCCCGAGTCGCGAGTCAATCCAGCTTGGCCTCCAAGCCATTGACAAATCTGCTCCGGTTGGTAGAATAGAATCAGAGGGTACCTAGCTGATTTAGATCTTAATTAGTAGTTATTGAGTAGTCATTCCACCGACGTCTTTGACACTTCATGATGCTCCAACCACAGTCCTTGTAGTAGTATCTTTGCTGATGGAGTACACCTAGGGGTTGCATGCAAATTTTGCATTTGAGAGGTTATTAATTGGTTAGACTCAAAACTCACTCATTCGAACTTAGTTTATGAATGGATTCATAGATGTGGGGATGGAATGAACTAAAGTGGCAAACCAGAACTACCTAGAACCACTCGCACCCTGATTTTATTACATACTAGTACTAATATTTAACATTTCCTGAGGCTTTTTCCGAAAACACCAAGGTTACTGTGTTCTTCACAATTTTCTAAAGCAGTAAAGGGTTTGTAGTGTAATTCGTACGTTCTATTAGTATGAAAACAAATTAGCAAGAAAAGAATCTCCAACCAACATCTTCCAGCTATACTTATAAATAACAATTAGCTAGAATAAAACCAATTTGGGTATTTAAGCAAATTCTAAAGACAACTGTACCCGTTGGTCATTCATAAAAAACACTTGAAAATCTTAGAAAATCTGTATTCATACATATAGTTATGCGCAGGATTTTTCTTATTACAGATGCCTTTCCTATTCAAATTGAGACGTTGATGCCTTTTGCTTATATACTTGTAATCCCGTCAAGGGATCAAGCAGCATCTTTAATTTCGTCGCTCTGAGCTTATTAAGGCGTCCATGAGAGATCTCGATTTATTCTCAAAGACGGGCAATGAGGATTAAGCTTGTCAAATAAAGATTGCGTGATAGTATTTAATTATGTGTTGAGGTCTCTGTAGTTGAATGCGCGTCCCTGTTGCTCTCGGGAATAATTATGTGGACGATAGCAAAGTTAGGGTATGTTTGGCTCTTCAGTCTCTGTCACATCGGATATTTAGATAAATTGAACATAGTCTAATTATAAAATTAATTGCATAGATGGAGGATAATTCACGAGATGAATCTATTAAGCCTAATTAGTCCATAATTTGACAATGAGGTGCTACAGTAACCATTTGCTAATGATGGATTAATTAGGCTTAATAGATTTGTCTCGCGAATTAGCCTAGGACTTCTGCAATTAGTTTTATAATTAGCTCATGTTTAGTCCTTCTAATTAGCATCCAAATATTCGATGTGACAAGGATTAAACTTTAGCTCCTAGTATCCAAACAGCCCCTAAGAACAGATATGATGGGTTTATTTCGTGGGATATTCAGATCATGCAAGGGTGGATGATACGAGAAGACCGGGATCAAGGACAGACCAGAGCCAGCATAAACCGATAAACGTCGTCGTCTCTCTTCTGGGTGACAGGGTGAGTAGTAAACCTCACCACACCTAGAATGTTTGTTCACAGATTATCTCCTTAGTTATGATGTTGGTATATGAATTATGATGATTGTCTGAAGCAGAGCTTGAATAAGTAGGCCATCAATTGCAATTTGTATCGCATATTGCAGCAACGTGCACAGATCTCAGGAACCGTCAGAGTCACACGGTATCCTTGTCTTTTACTACTAGCATAATCACTTCTATAACTACCTTGCTAATTTCGATCAAAAAAACTACCTTACTATTACTTTCTAATTGGAAATTTCGTTTGAAGCCTCCACATTAATCCTCACGTGCTAGAAAAAATATAAATTATAGAAATTCTAAAAAAAAGTGGTCATCCATCTAGCAGACTGAATTATCTATTTTATCCTTAAAAATTAGGTACTTCTACCATTACGAAAATAGTATGGCCTTTTGCTAATTACTCTAGTAGAGTAGTCATGTGTGGTATCTCTTCTCTTCTCATCAGTGGAAAATTTGTCAGCGAAGATAGGATGCTCCAAATTTGGCTGGACATCTTCAAAGCTAACAGACATGCGTTATTGTATATGCCCGTGCTAACTACTGGGACATGATATAGCTGGTGTATTGGAGAGTTATTTATTTGTTATGCCATTTAGGGGGTGTTTGATACAAGGTACTAAACTTTAGGAGAGTCACATCGGATGTTCGAACGCTAATTAGAAGGACTAAACATGAGCTAATTATAAAACTAACTGCAGAACATCTATACTAATTCACGAGATGAATCTATTAAGCCTAATTAATCCATCATTAGCAAATGGTTACTGTAGCACCACATTGTCAAATCATGAACTAATTAGGTTTAATAGATTCGTCTCGCGAATTAGACTCTATCTGTGCAATTAGTTTTATAATTAGACTATATTTAATACTTCTAATTAGTATCCAAACATCCGATGTGACAGGTACTAAAGTTTAAGGGTACGTTACCAAACAGGGCCTTATACACTTACCACGCGACATGGATAATTTAGCTAGCAGTACCTGACATATCCTAAGATATGCCCTACATGCCCTTACAATAGAGATATTCTTGAAGATACGATACCTCATGGGACACAGCATGCCCATCGTTTGCGAAAGCTGCGACGCATGTTTTGGCGACGGGCAAAGATCTCGAAGCCATTTGGTCCAGTGTAGGGTGCATCCACATCCAGAGACCGGCTCACTCCTAGACCTTGTTTAGTTACCCAATTACTGTAGCAACACTGTAGCGTTTCGTTTGTATTTGTAAATTATTATCCAAATATTGACTAATTAGGCTCAAAAGATTCGTCTGGCAAAGTACAACAAAACTGTGCAATTAGTTTTTAATTTCGTCTAAATTTAGTACTCCATGCATGTACCACAAGTTTGATGTAATGGGGAATCTTCTTTTTTCATAGTGTCAAAGTTGGGATTTGAGGTGAAATAAACAAGGCCCTATTCTCCAAATGTACGCCTCTCGCCGGGCCACGTAGTATATTGCTGGATCGGTACATAGTCGCAGAGCACTCCATCGTACGCATGCGTATGTCTCCCGTGGTGAATGACGGCACGGCAGGCCGACCACCACAAACGTCACGTTGACCGCGCCGTTTGCCGCCCCGCCCGCTGGAGAACGCCGCAGCAGGGATCGTCGATGGAGCCAGCCGCCACACATGCGCCAGCCGCTACTGGCCATAAACCCCTGTTCCCCTTCCTTCCTCCTCTCTCACCGCGACCAGACACCAAGAAACCTCCCAACTCCTCTGCTCCCCGCCCCTCCTCTTGTCTCGTCCGGTCGGGAGAGCAGAGGCCTACCAGAGACTAACCCCGGCGCGCAACCAGGCCGCACGATTCGTCTCCAGCCTCTGCATGCGTCGCCGCTGGTACTGATCATCGGAACCGGGCCACCCAGCATGGCCCTCTGGTCGTCGTCGCCGCCGTGGTGGCTCACCACGGAGGCCTGCGACCTCCCCAACTCCGGCTCCGGCGCGGGGCTCGGGGAGTGGGCCGCGTTCGTTTTCCTCTCCAGGTGCTCGCAGCGCGTGCTCCTCTCGACCACGTCGGGCGTGTTCCTCGTCGCGCTGCTATGCCTCGGGGTAGCGAAGCTCGTCTCCACCCGCCGGCAGCGGGGACGGCATGTCGGCGCCCTCAACGGCGGAGGCGGGGCCGACAAGGAGCCGCTGCTGGACAGGGGGGATGGCCGGGCGGCGGTGGCGGTGCGGGTCGGGGCCGGGTTCGTCGTCCCGCTGGCGGTGTCCGCGGTCCTCGCCGCGTTCTACGCCGTGCTCCTCGTCCTTTCTCTCGTCACGAGGTCCGGCGGTGAAGGGGAGGCCCTGGAGGCAGCGTTCCTGGTGCTGCAGTGCGCGGCGCACGCGGCCGCCGCGGCGGTGGTGGCACATGAGAAGCGCTTCCGCGCGGCGGCGCACCCGCTGACGCTGCGGCTCTACTGGCTCGCGGCGCCCGCGCTGACGGCGCTCCTCGCCGGCACCTCCGTCGCGCGCCTCGTGCTGTCCGGGGCCGGCGCCGCGACGCTCCCCGACGACGCGCTCGCGGTGGCGGCGCTCGTCCTGTCCCTCCCGCTGCCTCTGCTCGCCGTCTCCGGCGCGACGGGCATCACAGTTGTGGCCGACGCATCCTCGCCGACGGCTGACGGCGCCCACCACGACGAGACCAACAAGAACGTGACCCCGTACGCAACGGCGTCGTGGGCGTCCCGCGCGACGTGGGCGTGGATGAACCCGCTGATCCGGCGCGGCCACCGCGCGGCGCTGGAGCTATCCGACGTCCCCTCCCTCTCCCCCGCCCACCGCCCCGAGCGCATGCACGAGCTCTTCACCCGCCACTGGCCCTCCTCCTCCTCCTCCTCCTCCACCGGTGCCGCGGCGGCGGCGGCCAGCAACCCGGTCCGGCACACGCTGTTCCGGACGTTCTGGCCGCTGTTCCTCTTGAACGCGTCGCTGGCGCTGCTCCGTCTCACCGTCATGTACGTGGGGCCGACGCTGATCCAGAGCTTCGTAGACTACACCAAGGTGGGCGCGGAGAGGCCGCTGGGGGAAGGGGCGCGGCTGGTGGCGACGCTGCTGGCGGCCAAGTGCGCAGAGGCGCTGTGCAGCCACCAGTACAACTTCCACTGCCAGAAGCTGGGGATGCAGATCCGGGGCGCCCTCATCGTGGCGCTCTACCGCAAGGGGCTCCGGCTGTCGTGCTCCGCGCGGCAGCGGCACGGGCTCGGCATGATCGTCAACTACATGGCCGTCGACGCGCAGCAGCTCTCCGACATGATGCTGCAGATCCACTACCTCTGGCTCATGCCGCTCCAGGTATGTCGTACGTGCCTTGATTTTCTTTCCTCACCGTGGTAGTAGACGATGGTTCCGGCGCGGCCGGCCATCGCACGGCGGCGGCGTCATGGTTTTTTTTTGTTGATTGACGACGATGTCGATGGGTTGCGCGCGACGGGGCCTGCGCGCGTGGCTGGGCACCAGGTGTTTTTTTTTCCGACGGACTAACTTTAAAAAGTTAAGTTGCTGTCATATCGAATCTAAAAAGAGCTAATTATAAAACTAATTGCATGGCGGCTAATCCGCGAGATGAATCTATTAAACTTAATTAGTTCATGATTTTACAATGTGAGTAAATATGTAAAATTAGATTTGATAAATTTTTATAATTTAAAAAATTAGGTTTAATAGATTCGTATCGTGAATTAGTCTCCGTCTATACAATTAGTTTTGTAATTAACCTATATTTAATAAAATATATTTTTAATTAGTATCTAAATATCGGTTAGTCCGTGCAATGAAACGCGCGGTCGCGGACGGTGCGCGCTTGCGTTGCCTCGTGCTCCTGCCTCGTGCTCCGTGTCTTGGTTGGAATCAGAACTGACGTACATTGATTTTTATCCGCGCGTTTGGATGGTTTCTGACAGAGGTCACTTTGATATTATCCGTGCGCTTGGTTGGTTTCTGACACTGAGATACCAAAAAATTGTAGAACTAGCCACCTAGGCATAAACACGGCTGCTACATTACACACGCTCACACGCATTTGCACTTTCCTTTACGGAGATCTGGATGATACGAGATGCTAAACTTTAACAGTATCACGTCGGAGGTTCGGATGCTAATTAGAAAAAATAAATATAAATTAATTATAAAATTAATTGTAGAACTATGTGCTAATTCGCGAGACGAATCCTAATTAATCCATCATTAGCAAATGGTCACTGTAGCACCACATTATTAAATCATGGACTAATTAGATTTAATAGATTCGTCTTGCAAATTACACTCCATCTGTACAATTAATTTTATAATTAATTTATATTTAATACTTCTAATTAGGATGCAAACATGCGACGTGGTTTAACACCTGAAGCCAAACGAGTTGTGTGCCTGTGAACGGCATGCATGCCAGTGTTCGGTGTTCCCGATCTGCCACTGCCCCACTGCCGCCCACAAATGCAGTAATGCAGTTACTAGTTGGTTGTTGTGCAGGACAACCTATCGGACCACTGCAATCCGCAGGCCATGATGTCGTTTGCTCATGCATCTGATTGATACAGTAAGCTGATGGAACGGTGCCTCCGAGGCATTTCAGATCCGTCGCTATATATATAATACAATTCTGTGATTATGAACAAAAGCATGAAGCCAATATGAGCTAGCGCGCCTGCATCGATGGATCCATCTCCTTGTTCTTGCTGGCTTCGTCGGTTCCTCCCCCCTTTGTCTCCTGTCGGCCGTTTGGTCGCGTCAAGCCGTCCAGATCCATTCGCCGACGACGACCTATGCTACTTTGCGCACAGCATTTTCCAAATACAGTACCAGCAAGTAATCAGAAATAATTCCCTATTTACCACCAGAACAACCACTAGTACCTTTCTTGATCTTTAAAAAAACTTTAGTTTCTTATTTGACACCGAGTTTAACTTTCATTCCTTACATGACACTCTGTTAGATTTTCCATTCGAGAACCGTTGAATGTTCTACGAAAAGACAATTTTACCTCTCTGGATCCCACCACCCTTCTCCCTCCTTTCCTCCTCCCCTTCCCCCTCCTCTACTCCACACCGTCGCGTCAGCTCCCAACATGCGGCCGTGGTGGCCGGTGGCGTACAAGACCATCCTGCACGGCCTATCCATGTATGACGCCGTGGACCTCGACGCCGACGTCGCACACGTCCGATTTATCCTAACGGCGGTGCTTCCCGCACGTCACCGTCGGGATCCACCAACACAAGGACCTGAGCATCGTTCCCACCAAATGGCCGGCTTACCATGCACGACTTCACCCGGTTGCTGCATGAGGTCTACACACTCCCGCATGACACGTCGGCGAGCTTGGTTCGGGAGCCGAGCAAGAGGCTGCGTCTGCTACTAGTCCACCGGGGACACAGCCATTGGATCATGAATGAGCAGGAGGTACTGCAGGCAGCAAAGGCGGTGGGGTTCGAGATCGGGGCGATGGTGATGGATCTCCAGTGGTGGTGACCGCTGGGTTTTGCTTGGGTCAGATCCAACGGCTGCACTAGCGGCACCCGCCAGCCACCTCGCCCCAGCGTCGCAGCCTCCCGCGGTGGCATGGTGGACGGTGGCGCCCGGCCTCCCGTGGGGGCACGGCAGCCGACAGGCCGGTGTGGAGCAGAGGGAGAAGGAGAAGAGAGGAGGGAGAAGGGTGATGGGATCCACAGGGCCAAAATCGTCTTTTCATAGGGCATTTAACGATTCACATATGGAAAATCCAATAGAGTGTTATATAAGGAATGAAAGTTGAACTCAGTGTTAAATAGAGAACGAAAATTTTCTGAAGGTTAAAAAAGAAACGAGTAGTTTTTTTAGTGTCAAATAGGGAATTCTCTCTAATAATTATGAGAATCCGGCGGCTTTAGTTAGGAGGCTTTAGTTAGGCGACGGGCACGGCGGTTTTGTCGCAGAGGCAGGCCCGTGCGCAGGCTGTGGCTGGGGTCAGATTAGGCACACGGGACGGGACGGTACAAGTCACCGGGCCATACGGTATCCAGGGCGCTTTTGGGGCGGTGCAGCCGTCGACGTATACGCTGTCCTGGAAAGAAGGTACTGCCAATGAATCCTAGGTGGATGCATTGGCTCATTCTGTTCACCACCTCTCGTTCTCTGTCTTACCGGCCTATCGTCTGAACGAACACCAGCGGCAGGATTTTCTTTTCGTCACAGGACGGTAAGGTTAGCTTATTTCCTCGTCAGTTTTTTCATTACCCTTTTTTTTCTTCGTCAGTTTGGGAGTACAAAGGGTCTGTTTGCTTGAGTTTATTCAGCTGGCTTATCAGCCATCAAACAGTATTTTTCTCTTACAATAAATCAGCTGTAATGAAGTGAACAGCGCAAAAGAGAGGAGAGGATGCAAAATCAGTGCTGACGTGGGAGTTGGGTGCCAGGTATGGCGGGCGTTCATGCCACGTTGCATTGCCGCCGCCACCCCAGGGCCGCATATATACCCGTACCACAATACTAGTACACTTTTGGAGCTTGGCATTGATGGCGCAGGGGATCTCATCAGTGGATTCACCAAACCGCCTCCACATTTGTTTTCTTAGAGCAAGTATAATAAAGGACTATAAGTTGGCTGAATGCTGACGTGGAAGAGAGAGAAGAGGTGAGAGAGGAGAAGCGGGCTGTAAGCTTACAACTGACTTGGGCACAGGAACCAAGAAACTTTGTGAGAATGACTTGTGGACCATGTATTAATGATGAAGAACTAACCATTGTACGAGTGGGTTAGGAAAAGACTGAGAGAAACCTTGCAGCCCGCTTGCTAGCTGAGTTATTAAACTTGCTCTTACCCGGTGCAGTTTGCAGTGCAGCAGCAGGAACATCTGTGCTGCTACCAGGGATCGATGAAGATGACCTTCGTCTTTTTTAAAAAAATTACGTGCATAATTTTCTATGTATTTAGTTAGTGCTCCCAGGGCACCGGTTTCTACGGGGTATTTTCTATGGGAGAAATCAACTGCTTCGTACTTGTGGTTGCCAGCCTTTGACGGGTCTCTGCTCCTGGCATCCGGACCCATCGTACTTCTTACATTACTAATTGTTCATTTTGATTTTTTTTAAATATATAGTTTTATTTACGTATCTCGCATCTCGATCCCACCATCCTTGCTTACATTATCATCCAGCAGAAACACTAGCAGCAGCAGTTCATCTGCCTATCGAGAAGAGCGTGCAAACACCGTGCCAGACCAATTAAACGCACGCGCTTATTTGTTTTACATCCACGTCCTCCAACACAAATAAGCTTCTGATTTCTTTATCAATTTTATTTACTAAAAATGTTTCGTATACTACAGGTTGGCGTGGCGCTGGGGCTCCTGTACACGTACCTGGGCCCTCCGGTGACGTCGGCGCTGGTGGGCGTCGCCGGCGTGATGGTGTTCGTGCTCCTGGGCACCCGCCGCAACAACCATTACCAGTTCTCGCTGATGAAGGAGCGCGACCAGCGGATGAAGGCGACGAACGAGATGCTCAACTACATGCGCGTGATCAAGTTCCAGGCGTGGGAGGAGCACTTCAACGCGCGCATCGGCCGGTTCCGCCGCCTCGAGTTCGGCTGGCTCTCCCGCTTCATGTACTCCATCTCCGGCAACATCATCGCGCTCTGGAGCGCCCCCGTCGTCGTCTCCGCGCTCGTCTTCGCCACCTGCGTGCTCTGGGGAGGGACGCGCCTCGACGCCGGGCTCGTCTTCACCGCCACCTCCTTCTTCAAGATCCTGCAGGAGCCCATGAGGAACTTCCCACAGGCTATGATCCAGGCCTCGCAGGCCATGATCTCGCTGCAGCGACTCGACTCGTACGTTGCGTTTACGCCATAGCTATATATGTACTGTACATATATGTCAAGACATTCATACATATACATAGCATGGCAAAATGAACAATAATGGACATCGATCGGCGGCCAGGTACATGACGAGCGCGGAGCTGGACGACGGCGCCGTGGAGCGGGAGCCCGCCGCTGCGGCGTCAGGCGGCGACGGCGGGGCGGCCGTGCAGGTGAAGGACGGCGTGTTCGCGTGGGACGACGAGGTGGAGGACGGGCAGGAGGTGCTGCGCGGGATCGACCTGGACATCCGGACGGGCGCGCTGGCGGCCGTGGTGGGCATGGTAGGGTCCGGCAAGTCGTCGCTGCTCGGATGCATCCTCGGCGAGATGCGCAAGGTCTCCGGCAAGGTATGTGGAGTAACTTACTTTTTTATTTTAATGAACCACCCACGGGAGCTGCTCATTATATTAAAAAGAAAAAGATCAATTATATTAAAACACAAACTGAGAACAACAATATAGCCACAAAAGTAGCTTCCAACAAATAGCGTCAACTCAACTCAATTCAAATAAAAAAGAACTCTTTGACCGGTTGAATTGAGACATCGACACAAGCCACACAACACTAACGCCTGAGCATCGACCAGCACCACCACCCAGCAGAAAAAGCCGACAAGTAGCCCTTATCACCAGTGTCGTCATCCCTGACGATGTCCCACGCCGAACCAGCCGCTGGCACGCAGGACTGGCCGCTATAGTCCGCTGCAAGCTGTGTAGCTATCAGGGCTTCTCCACTATGCCGCCGTCGTTCTCAGGTCACACACACGGTCGTTGATCTCCCAATCCACGGCTTTGTGTCAGCAGAAGTCAAAAGAGGAGCATACTGCACCATACCAAAAAGGCCAGCGCTCTACAAGATCCAACGCCGAAGCACCACTACTGCACTGTACACACCAAACAACCAAAACACCGCACCGAATCCTGACCCTCCAAGACAACTCAAAACGTGTGGGGGCCTCACCACATCCACCGCCGTACACCACTCCTCGGACACATCACCTTAAAGCGAACGGGGGCTTTGCCACTTCCGCTCACCAAGGATCCGGATTTGCTTTACCGTCGGGGGTAACATGGTGCACCCGAGCTACTCCAATAACTTCACCTCCACCTTGCCGCTGCCGGAATTTCAGCTGTACCATGTGCGCAGACACAAAGCTTCCCGCGATAATGGCTCACCACCACCATCAGTGTAGACCTTCGCAACACCACAACGGCACCACGCGAGCGGCCTCCGCATCGCCACAGCACCACCATGGCCTCGTAGCCTTCGAGCCGCTCACCTCCTCGCTTGTGCGGCCACTAGCCGCATGTCCTTGCCAGCACCGCCGTACCTCACGGCCTCCACATGCTGCGCCAGCCGTAAACGCATCAGGGCCGCTATCGCGCGGCTTCCCTAGCCTTGGAAATGCCTAACCCGGCCTCCTGTGCGGATCTGCATCCCCTGATCCGTCGCCGCCACCGCCTGCCGTTGCACGCCTAGACTGCTCGTTGCCACCGCTCCATGTTGCCGAGCCCGCGCTCTCGAAAATCACCGGCGCACCTCCATGCCAGACCGCCGCCACGAGCCGCGCCACCTCATCCACCCCTAGCCCCAGGAGGACCGGATCCGGTCGCTGGGGGACCAGTTCCGCCACCCCCGAGCCTCCACGATGGTGGCTGCAATCACATGGCCATCCTCCAGGGCTTGGAGCATAGCTCCCTAGATGAAGTCGCGCCCCTACTCGCGCTGCCGCTACCCCGAGCCGAGCTCCGTCGTATACCTCCCCCGCGCCCAGCCACGGTGCCGCCCGGCCACCGAGCATTGCCCCTCGCGCAGATCCCGCGCTCACGACCCATAGGGCAAGGTCCCGCCGCCACTATCCTTAGGAGTCGCGCGGGCTTCCAGGGACCCCCTCTAGCAGCGGCGAGGTGGGCGAGGGAGGCGGAGGAGTTGGCAGTGGCGGCTAGGGTTAGCGGCCGTTCATGTCGCCCACGCGCGGGGGGAGGGGGGAGGGGGAAGCGACACGGGCGCCAGGGGATACCCTCACTCGCTCACTTCACTTGCGTTCATTCATGCTATCTAATGCATGCCTGGCTGTTTCTATTTGCATTGCACCTGATTGATAGTGTGGGCCGACTTGGAAACATGGTCCCGTAATCTAGCTAAGGAGGTGTTTGGATCTTTAGTCCGAACTAAAATTCATGTCACATTGAATATTCGAAGGCTAATTAGGAGGATCAAATATGGGCTAATTATAAAACTAATTACACAGATGGAGACTAATTCCCGAGACGAATCTATTAAGCCTAATTAATCCATCGTTAGCACATGTTTACTGTACAACCACATTATCAAATTATGGACTAATTAGGCTTAATAGATTCGTCTAGAAAATTACCCTCCATCTGTGCAATTAGTTTTGTAATTAGTCTATGTTTAATACTCTTAATTAGTATCTAAACATTCGATGTGATAGAAATTTTAGGAGCTAAACAGACGGGACCTAAATCAATAAACATCCATTGTGTACCATAGGTAGGAAAATATAATGATTGCTCGTTTGCTCCCAATGCTTTCACGAAGGTACTACCACGCAATGATAAATGATTTGGTCCTTATGACACAGCAAGTCAGCATAAGGGGTGTTTGGATACGAGGTGTTAAACTTTAACAGTGTCACATCGGATGTTCGGATGCTAATTAGGAGAACTAAACATGAGCTAATTATAAAACTAATTGCAGAACCCTGTGCTAATTCGCGAGACGAATCTATTCACCTAATTAATCCATCATTAGCAAATGGTTACTGTAGCACCACATTGTCAAATCATGGACTAATTAGGCTTAATAGATTCGTCTCGTGAATTACACTCCATCTGTGCAATTAGTTTTGTAATTAGCCTATATTTAATACTTCTAATTAGCATCAAACATCCAATGTGATGAGCGTGAAACTTTAACGCCCTCGAGCCGAACACTGTTCGCCCTAAAGTGACAGTCCACCGACTTCGAAAAAAAATAACGCACTGACACGCTGCCGTTACTTTATACTCGGGACAACACTACAACAGTGTGTTTCGGTGGTTGCCATTGATGCCGCATTGCCCTAGATTCGAGTGGTACACAGACTACCAGCTGTTTTCGCTTTCTTGGTTTGTTTGCCTAAACAGGAGAACGGGTCCAGCGTTCAAGTGGGCCCCGTTCGCTTTAAGACGACAGCTAGCCGGGCCCCGTCCCACCCAGGGCTGCAACAAACAGGAGATAGATCAACTTTGTCATCGATTGTTGTCACTTGTCAGCCAGGGTAGGAGCAGCTACTACGTTTATCTTCCATTAAAGATAATGATTATCCAAACGATCGAGTACACCTTAGGCCGGCTCCAATGGTAAAGACCTGTTTAGGAGGAGGTGGCTAAAGTTTAATCTTGGGCTAAAGTTTAGTTCTCTTAAATGGAGGGTTAAATTTTAGCCCTTTGGGGTGTTTGGATGGAAGCTAAATTTTAGCACTTATTTTGATAAAAGACTTATTTGTCTCTGCTTTCTCTCCTATCCTTTACCCCTCCTCTCCCCCGCTTCATCCTCCCGCTCCTTGGGTGACGACGCAGGGCCGACCTCCTCCACCTCATCTCCCCGTACCACCACAGCCACCACCGGAAGCGCCTCACTGCCGCCGCTAGCCATCATGGCGCGCCTCATGGACCTGGAGGAGTCTGCGCCGCCCTCGCCCGCTGCCGCCGCGGCACCGTGGCCGGTCGTCGTCCCGCCCCGCCCGCCTCCTCCGCCCCCAGTGCCGGAGACGGCCGCGGAGAAGCGGCGGAAGCTGTTGGGCGCGCTGGAAAGTGCGACGAGGACCTCAAGACGCTGCGGCGGATCATCGCGGCCGTCCGCGCCGCCGAGATACGCGCGGCCGCCGCATCCGACGTCATCCCTGCTGCTGGCAGGTGGCCGCGCCGCCAGAGGAGAAGGCGGTCGGGGAGGAGGAGGGGCTGTCGGTGGGGAAATGAGGTGAGGCGGACGTGGCGGGGCCGGCGAGGCAAGGTGGAGGTGATGGCGGCGGCAAGGTCGGGCGGAGGAGGCGAGGCTAGGCGGAGGCGGAGGAGGAGGTGGAGGCACCGCGGGGTCAAGCGGAGATAAGGCGAGGTGGCGGGGCCGGTGAGGCGAGGGGGAGGCGGTGGCGGGGTCGACGAGGCGAGGCAGAGGCAATGGCGGTGGTGGGGTCGGGCGCAGGAGAGGGAAAGTGCAGAGAGAGTGCGGGGAGGAGAGAGAGGAAAGGAGTAGGGGTGGAAATTGGTCTGGGGGACCACTTTTAGTCCCCTTTAGTCCATTTTAGTACCTCTTGGAAGGGCTAATGGATTATAGGACCTAAAGTTTTAGCCCCTCCATTTAATCTAGCTAAAATGGAGGGGCTAAATTTTAACACCCTCCCAAACACCCCCAAAGTCAACCAGCTAGCTCATGTGTTTACATGGCAGATCCACGTTAGCAAGATTCAATAAGAGAAGAATAAAAGATGGCTTCTCCATCAGTCTAACTCATAACACCATCTCAAGATGTGAGACCCACCTAAAAAATCAATATCTTTCCATGGATCCTTCTTCTACCTTACTGCCATCCCTCCCTTCTCTCCCTCGGTGCTCCGGTCGTCCAGCGAGCCGTTTGTGGGGGATCCACGGGCTCACCCACGCGGGCCTACGCCCGGTCGCTCAGTAGCTCCGTCAGCAGCGGCACACCGCGCCACGGTCTCGCCCCTGCGCGCCATCGGCTGGCTCGTGCGGCTACATGCGGGCCCTGGACTTCCGCATAACCGCGGCCTCATGCACTTGGGCCGGCGTGCCGCCGCCGGGCAGCTTCTCCGCCGGCCGGCCGCGGTGCCGCGACCTCGCGCTGTGCACCCTGTGCATCGCTACCCGCCTGCTCCTCTGCTGGCGCCGGCCGTGGTGCCACGACCTCGCGCCGTGCGTGTTGGCCCAGCCCCTCAGCTCCCTCACGCAAGGTGAACACGCGCACACGAGCACTAGCTCTCGGAGATACTCTGAACTCTCACCAGAAGAAACACGCACGCACAGGGCACTTAGAGCTTTTCTGGCACTGCACAACACTTGTGCCTTTTTTTATATTTTTTCACGCACAAACTGATTATATGATCTCGTATTTAAACACACACTAGCAGGCTTGGCCTCTGTTTAGCGACGTGCTCAACCACTAGCCGCAAGAACCGGTCAAGAAGCTAGCTAATCCTTACACTAACACTAATGCATCGAACATGCAAAGCAGCATCCAAGGTAACAGCTCGTACGCGTTCAACTCCAACGGCCGTCAGAGTGCGCACATACCGCTTCCAGCTCCTGGACGTGCACCACCACTAGGCTAAGCACCTGTCCGAGAAAAACCTGCACAGCTGACTCTGCGTCACATTTGGCACTGCCACCTGGTTGCCGATCTGCTCACTTTGCATCGCCGATCCGGCCACTGCACCATGCAGCACACGTACACCACTAACTAGCCAACGACACGTAACGCTAACACACACGACACGATTAAGTCTAACAAATCAACAAGATTAAGTCTAACAGTGCGGCCTGCGCATCGCTTCCCGCCTGCTCCTCCGACGGCCGCTCGCGGTGCCGCGCCCTGGCACCGTGGGCTCTCCCCTCCGCCGGCAGTTAGCGAGTAGGAGGCGCTCGTCCACTCTTTTCAGTCCGGCCACGGGAGAGCGAGAAGGAGCAGTGGACCCAGCAGCGCATCGGGACACGTGAATGAGCTTATCTCTAGTTCCCACGCTAGCGAAGGAGCTTATCTTTATCTCTAGTTTCCACGCTAGCGTTGAGTTTTTGGTGCTCTGACGTGCCCCCGTTGGAGGAGGCCCTTAGGTGCGCTACTCCTCCTTGCTTGTTTACCTTTGATGTGACGGAAATGTTTTTCTAAACACGGTTACAGTACATTGGACGACGACGTTAATTATGTACGGAGTATGTTTTTAAGATATATCTTTTTAATACGGAAGAAGCTAGGCTACAATCCAGCCAGTAGATAAGACACGACGCAGGTCAAAAGTCACTCCAAAATAAAAGGATCAAACAAGGACCCGTCCAGGGATCTCGATGGATCCAGTGCACAGTGCCACATCACCACCAGACGGCTTGTCTAGAAAAAAAAATCGCACCGTCCGTGATCTCCCTGATGGAAGCATCCAATCAAAATGTTTTGTCCGGAGCGCCGGAGTTCATGTTTCTTGTCAAGTTTTGCGACGATGCCGCGCACATAAGCGAATCATATATAAGTCTAAAAGAACAGCAGATGATAGATTATTAAGTGTGGGTGGCACGTACAGGAGATCAAATCAGACAAATACTACAAATTTAAAATAGTATTATACTCCCTAGATTCGTAGTTCTTGCTATACACCTAGATATAGAATGTGTCTAGATACTTAGATATATAAAAGCTATAAATATAGAAATGCTAAAACAATTTGCAATTTTTGAAACGGAGGGAATAGTACAGTCATAGGATCTAGGTCTTAAAAAAGTATTATAGTACAGAGACCAGATCGATTCTCTGGTGATAGGAGCAGGATACGTACTGGGATGGGCCGGGATAGCAGATCTTTTGTCGTTTCTACTCCTCTAGTTTGTTCATTTAGGATCAAACCTTTAGTTTGTTCATTTAGGTTTGGTTTTCAATTTTTCTTTTTTTGGTTATTTCATTTTCCAACTTTCAAAACAAAGAAAGAAAAAAAAATCCATAATTGATGTTGACATGAGTAAAAAGTAAAAAAGTTAACTGATAGTGTCAAAATTTGAGCAAATGCAGAAGTCCTGTAATATGCAAGTTACATTATTCCAGTCAGAACAATAACCGATTGTAGAACCGACAAAGTAAATAAAGTGTTTCTCTTATGAGCAACTCCAGCAATAGTCCTCAAACAAAAGCTCCTAAAATGATCAAATGTGGTTTTGTCTATTTTTTATGGGCCACAAAATTGTTTCCAACTCCAGCAATAGTCCCTGTGGATAGAGGGCTCCCTCTAGAAATGAAGGGTGGAGGGGGGAATTTGAAGGCCTCTCCAAGATTGGGAGCCAAGTAAAGGGTCTGCTGGAGTGCGGTTTTCTGACTTAGCCCTCTAAACTTAGAGTAGGGGACTTTTAGAGCATTGATATGCAAGGTAGATAACTGAACCTGATGTTTGATATAGTTTAACAACCTATAATGCTTAAAGATTCAGTCATTCTGCTAATTACATTGAGATGGAAGTTAATGTAAGAGATTTACAGTAACTACTGCTTTGGGTGCCAAACTTGTTGTTTTTTACAGTTCTTTTTTCCTCTAATTAATATAACATCGGTTTAAAAAAAAGATTTACAGCAACCGAACCCAATGTACTAGACTGCTAACTGTAACTTCCATTACATAACCATTAAATGGTGTTCCTCTACTCTCTGGAAAACTTTGACAAGCTGAAGAAAAGAATCTTTGAGTTCAATCTTTGAGAGAGTAACCTTATGTTTTCATAGAAAATAAACAGAAACCTCATCTAGTATTGCTTACTATTGCAGGTGAAGGTGTGTGGCAGCACAGCATACGTTGCTCAGACAGCATGGATTCAGAACGGCACCATCGAGGAGAACATTCTCTTCGGGAAGCCCATGCACCGGGAGAGGTACAAGGAGGTGATCAGGGTATGCTGCCTGGAGAAAGACTTGGAGATGATGGAGTTTGGCGACCAGACAGAGATTGGTGAGCGTGGCATCAACCTTAGCGGCGGGCAGAAGCAGCGCATCCAGCTCGCCCGCGCCGTATACCAGGACTGCGATATCTACCTCCTCGACGATGTCTTCAGCGCAGTCGATGCACACACCGGCACAGAAATCTTCAAGGTACTCGCTCAATTTAACTTTAGTTTCTAGTAGTTTGACAGTTGCAGTCCTAAAATTGCTGAACTTGATCAGATATAAAATGCGCTTCAGATTCCCAACCGAATAAATAGCAGTAGACTGACCTCGACCGTTGCTTATGTTTGTGCAGGAATGTGTGAGAGGTGCTCTGAAGAACAAGACCGTAGTGCTTGTGACCCACCAAGTTGATTTCTTGCACAATGCCGATATCATATACGTAAGAACATTGTGTTTTTGGTAGCTGTTAAATGTTAATGTTATCAATTGATCTCGGTCGCATGGGCATCTCTGAATCAGCTCAACCACTGCATGCACATCCCTTCTGATCCAGGTGATGAAGGACGGCATGATCGTGCAATCGGGCAAGTACGACGAGCTCCTCCAGCTCGGCTCCGACTTCGCGGCGCTGGTCGCGGCCCACGACAGCTCCATGGAGCTCGTAGAGAGCGCGGCGCCGGCGAGCGAGGGCGAGCTCCCCCTCTCCCGGCAGCCGTCGAGCAAGCGGAACGCCGACTCGCCGTCGTCGTCCTCCATCGTGGCGCCCAAGGCCGAGAAGGCGTCGGCGCGGCTGATTAAGGACGAGGAGCGCGCGAGCGGGCACGTGAGCCTCGCCGTGTACAAGCAGTACATGACGGAGGCGTGGGGCTGGTGGGGCCCGCTCGTGGTGGTGGCGGTCTCCATCGCGTGGCAGTGCTCGCTGGTGGCCAGCGACTACTGGCTCGCCGACGAGACCTCCGCGGAGAACGCCGCCTCGTTCCGGCCGTCCCTGTTCATCAGCGTGTACTCCATCATCGCCGCCGTCTCGGTGGTGCTCGTCGCGGCGCGCTCCTTCCTCGTGGCCTTCATCGGCCTCCAGACTGCGGACAAGTTTTTCAAGCAGATCCTCAACAGCATCCTGCACGCGCCCATGTCCTTCTTCGACACCACGCCGTCCGGCAGGATCCTCAGCAGGGTACGACGTCCTTATTTTCTTTCTTGGTCTGATTTGCTTGATCCTGTCCATGAGTGTGTATATATATATGTATAGCTCTGAGTGTCTGAGATGGCTTATATGATTTTCCGCAGGCGTCATCGGATCAGACGAACGTCGATCTCTTCCTGCCGTTCTTCGTCTGGATGAGCGTGTCCATGTACATCACCGTGATCAGTGTGCTGATCGTCACGTGCCAGGTGGCCTGGCCGTCTGTCGTCGCCATCATCCCTCTGGTGATACTGAACCTCTGGTACCGGGTGAGTTTCTGCTGCCACCATGCATGGCAACAACTCTCTGATGATTTCACTTAGATGTCTTCTGCATTTGCTGCATGCCTTGACAATCTGGTATTGTTCACCGCAGGGCTACTATTTGGCAACGTCAAGGGAGCTGACCCGCCTCGAGTCGATCACAAAGGCTCCGGTGATCCACCACTTCTCGGAGACGGTTCAGGGTGTCATGACCATCAGGTGCTTCAGGAAGGAGGACAGCTTCTTGCAGGAGAACCTGAACCGGGTGAACGCAAGCCTGAAGATGGACTTCCACAACAATGGCGCCAACGAGTGGCTCGGTTTCCGGCTCGAGCTGATCGGAAGCTTCGTTCTCTGCTTCACAGCCTTGCTCATGGTCACATTGCCAAGTAGCTTCGTGCAGCCAGGTGGGCTTTCTACCATCTGATTGACCGTACAGTATCACCATCATGAGTTCTGTGTCGAAATACTGTGACGTTCTCTAATGGTTTCGAACTCTGAATACCCTTCTCACGATGCAGAGTACGTTGGTCTATCACTATCGTATGGTCTATCGCTCAACCAGGTGTTGTTTTGGGCCATCTGGATCAGTTGCTTCATAGAAAACAAAATGGTCTCAGTTGAGAGGATAAAGCAGTTCACAAACATTCCTTCAGAGGCCGCATGGAGGATCAAGGAGTGCCTACCAGATGCTAACTGGCCAACAAAAGGTGACATCGATGTCATTGATCTCAAGGTACATCACTAACTGATAGTCTGTTACATTTTTATTAAAAAATATTCGATATGTTAGCGGTCAAGAATTTGAGAAGCATCAAGTAACACGAGTTTGTCTCTGTGCTTCTGCAGTTTAGGTATAGGCACAACACTCCGCTAGTGTTGAAGGGCATTACAATAAGTATACATGGAGGAGAAAAGATTGGAGTTGTTGGTCGAACTGGTAGCGGCAAATCAACGCTGATCCAGGCATTGTTCAGAATAGTAGAGCCTTCTGAGGGGAAAATAATTATTGATGGAGTTGACATCTGCACTTTAGGACTCCATGACCTTAGATCTCGGTTTGGTATCATTCCTCAGGAGCCTGTTCTCTTTGAGGGGACTATTCGGAGCAACATTGATCCACTTGAGCAATATTCTGATGATGAAATCTGGCAGGTACATATTTCAACAAATATTTTTTCATCTATTTATTTTCTGTTATCATCTTATTAGAAGCTAAACTTATTTCCCTTTTAGGCTTTGGAACGGTGTCAATTGAGAGAAGCCGTGACTTCAAAATCCGAAAAGCTTGATGCTTCAGGTCAGTTAACTGTTATGTGTTTAATATGTTTTGAAAATAATATGAATTTCATCTTTCCTACTTCAGCGGTACATATTGTTTTCTCCATTAAACGTGTGTGTAAAAATAGTGATTTAAGAGTACTGTGTCAGTAACTGCACGAAGGACTTCATTGAAAAAGCCTAAGTTTTTCCTCATAACATTATTTTGAACCGAAGGAATTCCTTGAAACATTTGTTGCAGCTCCATACTGATAATGAACATTGCCTTTTCTCCACCTAGTTGTCGACAACGGTGAGAACTGGAGTGTAGGACAGAGGCAACTGCTATGCCTAGGCCGGGTGATGCTCAAACGCAGCAGGATACTGTTCATGGATGAGGCTACTGCTTCGGTGGATTCCCAAACCGATGCTGTGATTCAGAAGATCATTCGGGAAGACTTTTCAGCTTGTACAATCATCAGCATTGCCCACAGAATACCAACAGTTATGGATTGCGACAGAGTCCTAGTTATCGATGCAGGTAACCATCTAAAGCTTAACGCTCTGTTCACAATAACGCTATAAGGCACTGGACTCCATAGCTTCTTAGTAATATTAGTAGCATTTTAGAACTCTAGCTCATGCTGCACAATATCATCATAATTATCAATCTAAAACCTGAATTACTAACAGGACTAGCAAAGGAGTTTGACCGGCCTGCGAATTTGATCGAGAGGCCATCTCTCTTTGGAGCGTTAGTTCAAGAGTATGCAAACCGGTCATCCGACGTGTAACCTTGGAGATGACATATTTTTGACTCAAGATTCTGGAGGAAATAGGGAATGGAAATTTCTTGGTGTGGTGTGGTGAACAAGCAAGCTGCATTCAAGCTCTGAATAAAACTGCGAGCCCTCAAAAGTTCAGGAGCGGTAACCAGGTGTTGGGGCTTGGGGGAATGGAAGGTCAGAGAATAGCCACAATGTGATAAGGCATCAAGTTGACTAAGACGAGGACACGAAGTAGATTTCAGGATGTGTTCCGGCCGTTTAAGCTGAATTTTTCATTTTTTTCCTAAAACTGTGAGCTGAAGATGATGAATGAAACTAATTTCACGGAAATTGCAAAATATTTGCTTCTCCAGAGAACTTGTGTGGGTTGTTTATTTGTACTCGATCCATTAAGATTTACTTGTCCTCTGTAGCATCGATGCGGTTTTTAATAAACATATTTAGCCAGTGTTCTTTCTAATAACGTATATCCAAAAATAACAATGAAATGTAATAGTTGGAATTACTTTTTTTTTGAATGGTCATGGGAGAGCGTCCCCATCTGAATTATATTCAAAAGTGTGGCAAACCACATATCAACTACTTCGTTTTTTCGGGGAACGAGGTAAAAATCCTACAATGCTTGGTTAATTTGGGAAAACCGAAGACCACAACGATCTACCTAGCTAAACTAGGTCTCAGCAAACTCCAGCACAAGGATGGAATTGTGACATGACCACGAATAAGAAAACACCATACTTGAGCATAAAGGTGAAATTGTGGCACAACCACATAAAGCAACACCGCGCCCAACACAAGGGTGAAAATAAGGCATTACCACCAATCACAACTAAATTGCGCATCGTCAAGCTTAGCAGCCACAACAAGGATTCCCACAGCGACGCCATCATCGCTGGCCTAGGAAGTGGGCTGGCTTTTCACCCAACGAATCCATCACGGTAGCGCGGGAAGGCACATCGTAGATGCCTCCAGGAAGGAAACGGTACCCATGGGCAAATATGTAATAAATAAATAAATCGGTATAAAGCAGGATGTGGTCTACCCATGGGAATTACTTCGATGAGGCAAATATATAATAAATAAATAAATCGGTATAAAGCAGGATGTGGTCTGTAGGGGCCTCTCTAATCAGACATTTTTTTTGCCGTTATCTAATTTTTAGCTGTTGGCCAAGGCATCATGATATCCCTCTTCCTATCAGACGAGTCATGAGGAGGAAACAAAAATTTACATTAGCGTTATAAATATGGACCACGCCCATTAGCGTCCATTAGTGTAATAGAGGTACACTATCTATTAGTCCCGTATTGCTAATAGAAGAGAGTGTGGGGGGTTTTCCTCTCTATAAATATGGACCACGCCCTTATGAAAAAGATGCACCATAAACTATTATACGGGGAGTTCCTTAGGTTTGGGAATCCCTGAGGTGGTCTACATGAGTTAGGTTTTGCCTCTTCTACACTGTTGCGCTACCATTCTCCATTCCGTTGCATCGGTGTGCACCGGCGAGCGAGAGAGCAGGTCTTTAGAACTAACTCATCCTTGTGATCCTGCACTGGGAGAGGGTGAATAAGGTTTTGGGAAGCACTCCACGCGACTGCTCAAGTTCGTCACCATGGCTCATCCTCCGTCCAATCTTCGTGTCGCGACGTACTGTCTTCTTCAACGCCAGCTATCGCGATCCGTCCACAACACTATCGTCATCCCATCTGCAACGCTCGTCATCACGGCTTCGTCATCTGCATCTGCTTAGTACGTGTGTCGTGTCTTGACCCAATCTTTAATCATATGTTGTTACTGTTAGTATATTGTAGAATTGCATCCTAGGATTTGCTATTGTCATGATTTATTTATTTTGGAAATTAATACTGCAATTGCCTAATTATCCAATAATCCAAAAACCTTATACTAGGCAATCTGCTGATTTTACCATGGTTAGTTTTGCTGAGTGCCAGAAAAGTTTTCTAGTGTGAACTTTAATAGATGGCAATCAAAGGTCCATCTCTGGCTTAATACGATGCACATCTGGTTCACGAGAAAAGGCAAACCAGAAGGCGAACTAACTGCTGAGCAACAGCAGAAGTTCACGGATGCCAATAACTTTTTTATGGGATGTATCATTAGCGTGCTCTCTGACTGTTTGGTTGATATCTATGTGGACTCGACATATGCGAAAGAGTTGTGGGATGCTTTGGTTACAAAGTATGGTGTGATAGATGCAGATAGTGAACTGTACCTCATGGAGAGCTTCTATGACTACAGGATGGTGAACAACTGTTCTAAGGTAGAGCAAGCGCATGAGGTGCAGTGCATTGTGAAGGACCTTGAGCAGCTCAAGTGTGAGATACCCGATAATTTTTGTGGCTGGATTAATTGCAAAATTATCTTCCACATCGAGGAATTTCGCCACAACTCTAAAAGTATCAGTTGAAAACCTGATAGCGTCTCTTGATGTTGAGGAGAAGGCTCAAAAGAAAGAATGCTGATGATAAAGGAGATCAAGGCCAATCTAGTGCTAACATGGTGTAGAAGTTCCCATGCAACAAGAATAAAGGGAAAAATAAGGTCGTCAAGACTACTACCTTCAAGAAGAAGAAGATGAACAAAGCCGAGTTGTCTTGCTATACATGTGGCAAGCTAGGATATTTCTCAAAGGATTGTCCAGGCCACACAGATTGCAAGGATAAAAAGGCTAATTATGGATCTAGATCCAAGGATGTCAACACGGTGACGGGTATGGTAATTTATTACCTATTGTTCTTTGAATTTTTCAATCTACCGGTTGGTGGCTTGATACAGGTGCCAATGTTCATGTGTGTGCTGACATATCTATGTTCTCTTCTTACCATGTAGCTCAGGGTTCCTCCATCCTAATAGGGGAATGGGTCACATGCTTCTGTTCATGGTGTTGACATGATAGACCTTAAGTTTACTTTGGGAAAGATCGTGCAATTGAGGAACGTGCAGCATGTCCCTACTATCAACAAGTTCTTGTGAGCTGGTCGGTCTTGCGCAAGAATGGGTTTAAGGTAGTGTTAGAGTCCAATAAATTTGTCATGTGAAATATAGACAATTCATTGGTAAAGGATATGATTGCGGAGGCTTGTTCCGCTTTTCCCTTGTAGATTTTTGTAATAAGTCAATGAACCATATTTGTAGTAATGTTAGTGATGAGGTGAGTACTTGGCATTCATGTCTATGTCACGTCGGTTTGATGTCTCGGCTTTCCAGCATGTGTTTAATTCTGAACTTCACCATTGCCAAAGGTTCTAAGTGCCATAGCTTTGTGCAATCGAAGCAACTTTGGAAGCATCACAAGGTGGCTAATAAATAGACTTGGGGGCATTTTGGTCATCTGGTCAAGTGCCTATTTGTATGGGAGGGCTGAAGTGTTCAGCTATCTCTTCTTCCCCATTCTATTTCTTAGTTTTCATCTAAAGGCTAGGGTTTGCTAAAATGAGTGAGGATTAGGCTTAACAAGTGATTACTCTAGGTTTAGTGCTCCTAATCTATAGTGGGAGGATGATGGGCGGTACCTAGCCACGAATCTTGTCAAATATTTTTGAAATCAAATAATTCATGGGTGATTGAAGGCTAATGCCTCAAATTTTTCTTTTTCTGGATTTTTGGAGCATTTTTGGGGAAATTTTTGTTCTTCCTGTTTGAGCGCAAATCCTTTAAAATCTTTTGGGGACTTTTGTTGCTAGGACACTTGTGAGCAACTTTGAAGTGTCCCCCTCCCCTCAAATCTCCCTTGGATTTGGCTCGATTTGGTTTTCCCCAAAACTCTCCCTCTCTTGTGTTCTTGAGCTTTCATGCAAAATTGATGGCAAAATCTTGATCTTTTTTGCTAAGATCTTTTGGGCAAAGATTTTTCATGGCTAGGCACGGCCTTGGTTAAAATTTCGTTCGATATGGAGGTTGTTTGTTCGAGTTGTGGAGATTTCTTGGTTGGCTCGGGCTGTTTCCCGTGCAAACTGGTATCACTCATTGATTTGGTGGGAATAGTAAGGCCGCACCGAATCATTTTGTGATTGCAGTGTTTTCAGCCTTTTCCAAGGTACTGTTACCATAGTTTGATTCGATGAGGGGTTCTTGTGCTCACCAAATCAGTCGGTGACTACTGTGTGTTTCATCCTTTTTGCCGCCACATATTGATTCGGTGAGGGGTTCTTGTGCTCACCGAATCAGTTGGTGACAATAGTAAGTTTTGGGTGAGCTTGTGTTTTGGTGTTTCTTTGGCATTATTTTCCTTGGTCCTTTTAGCATCGTTCCTGGGGTCACTAGGTCCTCTATGACCACGTGATCTTGGTGAGGGCTAGTGTTGACACCAGATTTTGACACGTATTTTGAATCAGCGTTAGGGAAGGAAAAGATTGGCCGATGCGGCGGATTAGAAGCTACAATTGGGAATTGGCCGATTGGTGCTATAGTATATCGGCCGATTGGCGAATAGAGTTGATGCAGGTCGGCCGATTGGAAGGTTGGGGCAGCTGGGCCAATATGGGCTTAAAGTGGGCCGGAGAAGAAGATAGAAAGAGATTGGCCCGTGGGAGTATGATAACCAACTCCGATACGAGTTGTGCTTGTAAATATTTGTTATCGTTTAAGATTAGAGATAGATCCTAGTCGGTTAGGAAATCAGTTGTAATAGGCTATAAATAGCCATCTCTAGAGATTTGTAAAACAACACATCAATCAATACAAACAATCTACTTTTTCATCGTACTTTACTTTCAAGTCGGCGACTTCGCCAATACATCTTTTGTTTCACGAGTTCATACGGGTTGGTAGGGCTACATCGACATGATCTCCGGCCGATTTGTAAGTTCCGTCTACCGAGTAATATCTAAGCTTTAACTTCGGGCGCATCACTGTCGTTTCATTTAGATTTATTCACCAGTTATCGATATTAACTAGAACTATAGGTTTTATCTATTATTTTAGTTTTATCACCAGTTATCCAGCTTGAGATTCGAACTGTCGGCTTCATTATTGTTGGAGGTATGCCCTAGAGGTAATCATAGAGATGATGATATTCCATTTGTATCCATGATTTATATTGTGTTCCTTGAATATCCATGATTTATATTGTATTCCATTTGTATCATAGAGATGATGATGAATTGTGTGTGAAACTCTTTACTTGTATGGTTATTCTAAAGTTGTCCCTAGTCGGAGTTCATGTGAAGACACACATGAATATTAGACTAGCACATGTATTAGTTGATGACTATGTTTCACAAGTCATGGACATGGAGATGTTGAACTAATAATGTGGGCACATGTGGAGACATGTGCTAGGACTGACCCAACACGAGAAGTAGTTCTCTCTTTAAACAACATATACACTTTGTCATTAGACCTGAGATTGTCGCATGTATTCAAGATGTGGATCGACCTACTTAGGGGCTATCAAATGCTACGCCATATCAGGGTAGTTATAAAGGTAGCTTTCGGGTTTGTCAAGAAGCATGCTATGAGACATGGTCAATCAAGATGGGATTTGCCCCTCTCTGATTGAGAGTGATATCTCTGGGCCTCTCGAGTGATCGGATCCGAAAATGCATGGCTATGCTACGTACAGTTAAGTGTTAACCTACAAAGGGATTCCGAATCACAGGATCGAGAAAGAGCGGTCGGCTTGAAGCTAGACCAAATATCGTGAGGCAAAGGGAATAGCATGTATATAATATTGTGATGGTTCGTCTGATATGATCTCCGTGTGCATATAGGAGTTGGCACGTCTTGCTAGAGGCCGCTACCGACTATTGGGCCAAGTAGGAGTACTCGGGCCATGTCTATATGTATCCGAACCCATAGGGTCACACACTTAAGGGGCTAGAAGGCCAATTCAGATGTGATCCGAGTTGGATTAGGTTTAGAAGTACTAATGGGCCTTGGACCCAGAGGCCCGTTAGGAACCTCTATAAATAGAGGGGTGGGGGTGCCCTAGGGTTTACACCTTTTTGACGAAACACATCCGCCGGGCCTCCCACGCCCTCGCCAGTTGCAACTCACGGATCTAGCAATCCGGCTTGTGACGCTTCCTCCCTGCACGTGTGGATACCTTGGAGGTGTTTTGCCTGCAGCACTTGGACGAGCCGACGACGAGCCACGACGAGCCGCCGCCGAGCCACGACGAGCCGACGACGAGCCGCGGCACGAGGGCGATCTTGCTGCACATGGACGAGCTGCTGAGGAGCTGCTGGACGTCGACGTGATCGACTATGTACGACTACGCTGATCGACTTCGCTGCATCGACGCGAATCTACATCTTCCGCACTAGTAGTGCGTCGAGTGGTAATCCTGTGATCCTTATACGGTAGTTTTCCTGGTTTACGCGGTAGAAATTTTTGATTTGCGCTAGTGTCGCCTACCTCGTATCCCAACAATTATTGATTTATCGCCGTATAGCCGATTAGATCTATTTCAAGTGTTGCATTTGTAGCGTTGTTTAGCCTACTCTAATAGTTTCTTCACAATTGCAACATGATTATCGGCTGCTCTATAGCCGATTATCTCCACAGTAAATCAGCCGATTCGCTGATACGCTTTTCGAGACAGATCAAAACTTTAGCTGATTGAAACCTCTGGAATTTAATATGTTTCTTTCCTTGTCAATCAACAGGTCAGATTGACTGGCACGCCACGCGAACCGCACCAGGGCGATAACCCGAATAGGAGTTAAGCAGATTCTCCCGGGTCGTGTGTCCGACGCTGAAGATCACTGGCCAATTTTTAGCGCCAACACACTTTTGGCACGCCCGGTGGGACCACTTCAACATTCAATATGTCAAAAGCCGCCGAAATCTCCAAAGACAACGCCATCAAAGTTACGGAAGCAGATCTCAAGGACGACCAGAAAGAAGAATTAGCAAAAACACCTAGAAGAATACAGGAAGACATGCTTGCAATCTTTTAGTCATACCAGAAGCGGGGAAACCGTCAAGAAAGCTCTTCTTCCAACCCCCCGCCAGATCACCATCGCTGAGGACTCGGGGAAGATGTCCGATATGATCCAACAGTCCGTTTACCAGGCTTTCATCGACCAATCCTTAGTGATGACCAACATGGTATACAATGCCATCATCAGTTCCCTTGTCAGCAGAGCAGCTCAGGGGTATCATGGGCCAGCGTACGCTCCACCTATCATAGCTCCAGTCAGAGGCCTACCAGGCACATCCCACTCGGCTCCTCAGCCGATACCGACACAACATGGAGGATACAATGCCTCAATGCCCCTAGGGTATAATGGTACGCCATGCTACCAATCGCATGCGCCGCCTCACTCGACGCCTTGGGGGCACTAGCAATAGCGGCCAGACCAGATCAGCCAGTCGGTTACAGACAATCTCCGGTCCAAGCTTCTTTCTAGTCGGCCAGTCAGCTGACAGTCCCGCAATATCAACCAGTTTCGTCAGAAATTGGTAGGGGGCAGACACTGCAGAAACACTCAGAAGTGCGGCGCCGATGATTCTATACGATGGGATGACAAATTCTCTACGCCACCAACTGTCAACTGCTCAGCCGGCCACGCAGCTGCAAAATCCGCCGCACGCTCTGATCCATCATCCAGCCATTGCACCACCGGTCCAGCAACATGTGCCGATTGCTCAACCGGTCGTTCATCAGCAGCCAGTGGATTGGACCGCAAGGATAGTGGAAGTAATTCAAGATCAGTTCGGGTTGAAACCGAAGGTGCAAACCTACACGTACAAGACGCCATACCCTCCTGCTTACGACCTGCTGCCGTTTCCCCATCGGTACAAGGTTCCCAACTTTACCAAGTTTTCGGGGCTGGATGACACTTCAATCGTGGAGCACGTAAATAGATTCATCATCCAATGTGGAGAAGCCGCCACACAAGATGCTCTGCGAGTGCATTTGTGCTCGTCGTCCCTATTTGTATCGGCCTTCCAGTGGTTCACTACGCTACCGCCTAATTCCATTGTCACATGGGCCGATCTGGAGAAGCAATTCCACAAGTACTTCTACGCTGGAGTCCACGAGATGAAACTCTCAGATCTGACCAGCCTCAAGCAAAGGAGCGATGAATCAGTGACCAACTGGTTCAGGGAGATCAGAAACAAGTGCTACACCCTAGTCCTGACCGACGCTCAGCTGGCCGATATCGCCTCCCAAGGTCTCCTGCCACACATCAAAGAAAAGTACGCCTCTCAGGAGTTCGAAAGCTTGAGTTAGATTGTCCACCGACTGTCTAATCAAGAGGTGCGCCCTTTCGACCATCGGAGGAATTTTCAGAAGAAGGTGGCATACCTAGAGGGATTTGAGTCAGAGGAAGAGGCAGAAATCGGCCTAGCAGAATGGGTAAAAGGGAAGAAGGCGATATCATGCCTGTTCGGGAAGAAAGAACCAGAAGCGTTCGGTTTTGACACGTCAAAGGCCGACAAAATCTTCGGTTTACTCTTCCAAGAGGGGCAGATCAAGCTTTCACCTTACCACACTATTCCATCGGCCAAGCAGCTCAAAAAGATGAAGTACTGCAAGTGGCACAATGCCACGTCCCACGACACAAATGAATGCAAGATCTTTTGTCAGCAGATACAATCGGCCATTGAGCAAGGCAGACTCAAGTTTGAAGTCCTGGCGAAACCAGTGAAACTGATGAAAATCGATCAGCATCCTTTCCCTACTAACATGATTGATGCGGGGAGAAACACACTCCAAACCAAGGTGCTGACGTTAGAATTGGCCAAGAAAAGCGGCGCCGTGGACCCCAAAAATCAAACTACGGTTGACGATGTCAAAGGGCAAAGACGAGGTTAAGACGAGGGTGAAGGATCAGAGAGATCGCGTAGACCCGTCACCTCCCAATTCTTACTCAACAAGTACCAGCGGCAGCAAGAAAATTCCAGACACCGCGAAGAAACGATGCGCCGACACGAAAATCACTGGCGGTGCCCGTTCTTCATCCACTGCTAGGAAAACAACCTCAGGTTACCATCAGCCGACAACTGCCTTGAGTGCGGCGGTCAATATCGAAACGGTCGCCTGTTTAGGAGGTCACGCTCCAGAGATAGAGGATCAGCCGATCAGCAGAAACTGGCGCGAACAGGACGATTGGCGCCTTTCAGTGCGTGATCGGCTGGGGGGTAGAGTTGACCAGTATGATCGGCTAAGGGACAAAGTCGACCGGTATGATCGGCCGGGGGGCAGAGTTGACCAGTGCAAACGGCTGGGGGGCAGGGCCAGCGCACGGGATCGGCTAGAGGAGATGGCCGATGCCAGGGTGTTGGATGAAAACCCCCTAGGACGAGAACCAGACTGAGAGTGTGTAAAACTGCCGATCAAACCGGTGAACCCCAGATGGTGCCCCGACAGTTTGACCAAATCGCAGAAACAAAGGATTCAACGTCTGCACTAATGGGAACAACAAGAAGAAGAACAGAGGCAGATGATGGAAAAGAGGGACGACAGGTCTCGGGTTTGGCGTCCCAAGAGAAAAACCGATGAGGAAGATGACAACCAGGGATCAGCAGCTGATGTCAGCATGGTGTTCATCTTGCCGATGGAATTCATGGGCTCCGCCGATCAGGATGACGCAACAGGAATAGAGGAGCAAATGGCACAATTGGCTTTGGAGCCAATGACAACCACTTTTGAGAAACCTGAAGACAACAAACGGCAACATCTCAAAGCTCTGTTCCTCAAAGGACACGTCAACGGGCAGCCAGTCACTAGGCTTCTGGTAGATGGAGGTGCTGCAGTCAATATCATGACGTATGCTATGTTCCGAAAATTGGGCAAAAGTGATGAAGATCTGACCAAGACAGACATGATGCTCAAGAATTTCGAAGGCAACGTGCCCCTGCCTGCGGAGCACTCTGTGTCGACCTCACCATCAGCAATACGACCCTTCCCAGTACTTTCTTTATTATTAATGGCAAAGGATCCTACAACATGTTGCTCGGACACGATTGGATACATGCAAACTGCTACATCCCATCTACAATGCATCAATGCCTTGTCCAGTGGGTCGGCGACAACATCGATATAGTCACCGCCGATTCCGCCTACAGTGCTGCTGCAGTCGATGCACAACAGTGGAGCTGTGAACACATCAAGTGCATATCCGGCAGAACCTGGGACACCGATTTCCTAAAAGTGTCTGATTTTTGCCTACAGCCGATCTGAGCAGTCGGCTCTGAAGATTCAGATTAGATGGATCAGTTCATCTAGGAAGACGGAAAGCTTGGGCACAGATTTATGTCGGCCGATTCATTGGAGATGGTGGACTTAGGAGATGGCAGCAAGCCAAGGCCGACGTATATTAGTGCTAGCTTGGATCCCGAGTACAAATGTAAATTGACAAGTTTGTTGAAAGAATTAAAGATTGTTTTGCTTGGGAATACTATGAGATGCCTGGTCTAGACCGGTCCATTGTCGAACACTGGTTGCCTATAAAACCAGGATATCGGCCATATCAACAGCCTGCACGACGGTGCAACCCCAAAATTCTACCTGATATAAAGGCCGAGATTACAAGATTGATTGAAGCAAGATTTATTCGGCAGTGCCGATATGCCGAGTGGATTTCTAATATCGTACCCGTATACAAGAAAAATGGAAAACTGCGCGTGTGCATTGACTTCAGGAACCTTAATCAGGCTACGCCGATGGATGGGTATCCGATGCCGATAGCCAATGTTTTGATAGATGCCGCCATAGGACATAAAGTCATCAGTTTTATGGACGGTAATGCTGGGTACAATCAAATATTAATGGCCGAAGAGGACATTTCGAAGACAGCTATCAGGTGTCCGGGCCACCTCGGTCTGTTCGAGTGGGTGGTGATAACTTTCGGCCTAAAAAATGCCGGGGCTACATATCAACGGGCTATGAATTACATCTTCCACAAGCTCATTGTTGTCCTGGTGGAAATCTACATCGACGACATTGTGGTCTAGTCAAAAGGACATCAGGAGCATCTGGCCGATTTGCGAGAAGTGTTGGAGTGCACAAGGAAGCATGGGTTGAAAATGAACCCGAACAAGTGTGCATTCGGTGTGTCGGGCTAACAATGTCTAGGATTCATGGTCCATGAGTGCGGGATAGAAGTCAACTGGAAGATCATAGGTGCCATCAACAAGGTCGTGGCCCCGCAGAACAAAACTGAGCTGCAGTCCCTAATCGGTAAGGTCAACTTTATTAGAAGATTCATATCCAACTTGTCCGGGCGTATTCAAGCTTTCACTCCTTTGTTGAAGTTGAAACCCGACCAGGAATTTGTGTGGGGAGAAGAATAGCGAAAAGCGTTAGAAGACATTAAGCAATATCTGATTTCGCCACCTATGTTAGTCCCACCATAGGCTGACAAGCTGTTTAGACTATACTTATCGGCCGATGAATGGGCTATTGGATCAGCGCTGGTGTAGGAGTTCGAAGGAAAGGAACGAGTAATATATTATATCAGCAGAATACTCCTGGACGCCAAGACAAGATATTCCCCAGTGGAAAGGCTGTGCCTGTGTCTGTATTTCTCATGTACCAAGCTCAGGCACTACCTGTTATCGGTGGAGTGCATAGTCGTATGCAAGGATGATGTGGTAAAATACATGGTGTCATTACCAATTTTGAAAGGGAGAATTGGAAAATGGATTCTAGCTCTGTCAGAGTTTGACCTAAGGTATGAGTCGGCCAAAGCTGTCAAGGGCCAAGTGATGGCCGATTTTGTGGCTCAGCATTGTGGGCCGGAAGTCACTATCGTTGAACCAGTTCCATGGACTCTATACTTGGACGGTCCTTCGTGTGGGGCCGGATCAGGAATCAGCATCATTCTCATATCGCCTCGGGGGGCAAGTTATGATTTCTCTCTGCCGATAGAGGCATCCGCGACCAATAACCAGGCAGAATACCGGGCCATCCTAAAAGGTATTCAATTATTGAGAGAGATCAAAGCCGATGCGGTGGAGATTTTTGGGGATTCCATGCTCATTGTGGATCAATTAATGGGGAGATCCGAATGCAAAGATGATGTCTTAAGGATTTACTATGAAGATTGCCTCCAACTTTTAAAGGAATTCAAATCTGCGGTTATTGAGCATATTCCCAGAAATTACAATGAAGAAGCTAATAGGCTTGCCCAACACGTGTCCAGGTATCGGCCGATTCAAGGTGGCATGACTCTGGAGCTTGCAGCCGACGATTGGCGAAAAGAGATCGCCGATTACCTAAAAGACCTGTCCAGGAAAGTGGATCGGCGAGTGCGTTTTCAGGCCACGAAATATGTGTTACTCGAAGATGATTTGTTTTACCGGACGATTGATTGGGTTTTGCTCAAGTGTCTCGAAACGGAAGAAGCAAAGGTTCTGATGGGAGAAATTCACGAGGGCGTGTGCGGGGCTCATCAATCGGCTCACAAAATGAAGTGGATGATCAGGAACAATGGGTATTATTGGTCGACGATACTCGAAGATTGCTTTAAATATTATAAATGATGTCAAGATTGTCAGAAGTTTGGCAACGTGCAGCGTGCACTAGCCTCGGCCATGAATCCAATAATCAAGCCATGGCCCTTTAGAGGTTGGGGGATAGACCTCATCGGAAAGATTTATCCTCCATCAAGCAAGGGGCACAAGTTCATATTGGTAGCCACTGACTATTTTACCAAGTGGGTAGAGGCAGTTCCATTGAAGACCATGACATCGGCCGCTATGGTCAATTTCATGAGAGATCATATTGTTTATCGGTTCGGTATCCCTCAAACCATCACAACTGATCAGGGAACGATGTTCACTTCAGGAGAGTTTGAAGAGTTCACCAGCGATATGGGAATTAAATTGTTGAATTCTTCTCCATATTATGCTCAAGGTAACGGTCAGGCCGAACCATCCAATAAGGGGATAATCAAGTTAATTAAGAGGAAGATAGAAGAGCAACCCAAGAAGTGGCACGCATCCTTAACTGAATCTTTATGGGCCTACAGGATGGCCTGCCACGGGGCCACTAAAATATTCCCTTATTAGTTGGTGTACGGCCACGAGGCAGTATTGCCTTGGGAATTAAGGATGAGGTCCAGGCGCACATCACTTCAGGATCAGTTGACGGCCGATGACTATTCCCTCCTCATGAAGGGGGAGCTCGACGATTTGGCAGGTCAGCGATTAAGAGCCCTGATCAGCATTGAAGAAAATAAGAAAAGGGTGGCCAAGTGGTACGACAAGAAGGTCAAGGTCAAGCAATTCTTCCAAGGAGATTTGGTATGGAAGTTGGTGCTGCCAATAGGGTCTAAAGGTCCCACATTCTGTAAATGGTCACCTACTTGGGAAGGGCCGTACAGAATCGGCCGATGCGCTCCGGGAAATTCATACATACTAGAAACTATCGAAGGAGAGGAATTCACAAGAGCTTTAAATGGGAGATATCTGAAGAGGTATTACCCTAGCATATGGGTAGATGCGTAGCCGACGATATTGAGTGTTGAGACGTTATGGCCGACTCCTATTGACTTGTGTTCAAATAGCCGATGCGAGGAGACATCACCTCGAGGACAGAATCTTTGACCAATATGGCCGATTCATTATTTGGTACAGTAATAGGATACATGGCCGACATGGTACAAGTCACCCTTAGACTAAAAAGTACCAATACATTCATTGACCATGTTTTTTCTTAATCTCCCTCTCGATCCGGCCTAGTTCTATTAAGAGGCGGGTGCTCTTTTCCTCCAGATCCTCCATGGCGGCTTCAACCTCAACTTGACAAGGAAGTTGGTGGCTCCTGTCGAGAGGTGGTTGGGATGTCCCTACCATGGCATCCTCGAGGGTGACCTGACGAGGAAGTGGATGACTCCTGTCAGTTGGCGGCCGCCTGGAGCAGTTGGCGTCCATATGATCCAGGATCTTCTGGACATGAGAAGGGATATGATCCTTGAGTTCTTCGTGATGAGCTCTGATCAGATCTCTGTCCACCTACGTCAGCGGTTCGTCCGAGTAGATAACCTCAATGGCTCGTTCCAAGCCAGGGCTAAGGCGTCTCGGCTAAAAAAAAATAGCAAATAACTACCCATC
>NC_028454.1:15646049-15842022 GCF_000263155.2 Setaria italica | reverse complement strand
GGGGTCTCATACTTATAGAAAGAAAAAAATGAGGGGTTGGTAAGATGAGTCCCATTGGAGTAAAGGATCATTAAATGAAAAAGCTACCACAGAGGACGGTCCAAGTTTGAATCCGCACGTCAACGGCGAGAGAACATTAAATGTTTGTACATAGCATTCAGTGTTTTTACAATTCACCCAAGGAGGGCATTAATGGCCGCAATCGCTCACTGCCTAACCTGATCGGCCGAGTCTAAAGTCCTCTGGTCATCATGAGCCGATTCAGGGACTTCTGGCATGTGACGATGAAGTTTGATTGCTTCATGGGCTAGGTTCTACCTCTCCTGCTTCAAATCGGCGATGACAGATGGGAGGTCTTGGAGTTTCTTTTCTTCGGCGGCTATGGCCTTGATCACCTGCTCCATCTCCTTGGCGAGCTCTGCCCTTCGCCGTTTGAGGCGGTCTATGGCGCTGACGATATCTGGGCGAGAGCTGTCAAGGAAGCTGATTCTTTGGTGCACTTCTTGAGCTCGGTGCTTATAGGAGTCCTCCTCTTCGTGAGCTTTTGCTAATTTGGCATGATCGGCCATGTGTCGTAAAGCTTTGAGCACCGGGATCCGCATTGACTAGATATATGCTGCGGGTGCCAGAGCTTCTTCTGCCTCTTCTGGGACTCGGCCTCTGATTTCGCTGAAAAGCTGCCGAATTGGCGAGGCATCTTCAACCAGTCGGCCGATATCATCTTGGAGGAGGGTCCGTATGCTCTCGAGCTTGGCACAGACATCATCAGGGATTTAACTCAGTGCAACTTGGCACGAGGCAACCTCCTCATCGTCAGAAAGTGCAACTGCAAAGGAAAAGAGACTGTTGTTGGGGGTATCCTGCTCCTAAGAGAAATAAACAATAAAGAGATGGGTTAGCCGATGGTAATAGAAAATCGGCCAATTTGGACGTCAAGTATCTTACCTCCTTGAAATGGATTTCTTTTTCTTGTGCCGATGGGAGTGCTACCCTCGTCTCGGGAATTGGCGCGGCTAACCCGTCGGAGGAGGAGGATTCGATGATTATCGGCACCGTACTCGGGCCGGCCTCCTGGAAAGGTATAGGAAACGAATCTTTATAGGTACAAGGCAAATGATTAAGTCTGATGATAGGTAATGACTTCTATACCTCTGCGAGTCGTCCGGCCGACGGTTGTTGAAAGGGCACAATCGACGTACCCAGAGTAGCCTGCATCATAAATCGGTTAGATTTTGATTAAGTATTAAGAAGTTGGAGCTAAACAGATAGCCTCTACCTCAGTGGGGGGGATTGCCGGCGTCTCGATCTCTTATTGAATTGTGGCCGATTGCTACGGAGATTGTACTGGGGCGATCTGCGCAACAGGATACTTAGAAGAGTGCGAAGTGTACAAAGTTACCTGGATGGCTTCTACCAACAATGATGCAGCAGCTGCTCTAGCTTCTGTAGCGGCCTGGGGGTCGACTTCTTCAACAATCGGCGGAGTCGGTGCAGCTAAGGATTCAGACGATGCCACCGCCGATTGATCGGCCGATTCTATACGGGCACGCACCCGGGGGCTCGTCTTCTTTGAAGAAGTTATCTTTAGCTTCTGTTTTGATCGGCCTGTGGTGATGTCCTTGATCGTTGGGGCCTGAAAGCCGATAAGTGGAAATGATGTATACGGGTACCGATTTTCTATCGGCCTGCCGCTTCGGCTACGTGTTGGAGGGAGTCGACTTCCATACTGTTAGGGAAAATAAAAGTTAGCAATAAATTCATAGTATGAAAGAAATGACATTGAAATCGGCTGAGAAGAGGGCAATACCGATGTGTTTGGGTCGATAATGTCAGGATCCAGATCATTACAATATGTTGCGGGGGATACACAGAAGTGATGCTGCTTCCATTCTCCCCACTATAATTTGAATTGCTGGACAGCAAAAGGAGCTACTACCCAGTTGTTTAGATCAATGGTACTAGAGTCGGGCACTAAACTGCACAGCCGATTATAATCAAGACCCTTGGTGAGCTCATCTCGAAACTTTGCGTGGCCGGCAAAGTAAACCCGAATCGGCAACTGACCGAGGTCGAACTGCCGTGCTGCAACCGACGGATTATAAAACTCGTAAAGTGGGGAATCCTTCCCGGAGAAGAAGTTCGCTGGTAAGATTCCTGGTTTGATCAAGACATCGGTGAGCTCATTGTCGAAGGAGTTGGTTGTCGAGTCAAAGCAGAAGGGAAGCTCAAAAGGTGGCTCAGCTCTCTGGTATGCATACCAACTTGTAGTTTCTTCACTAAAGCTATTGTAGAAGCATCTGAAATATTCGGCTGTCTGGGTATGGGTGAACTGGCTGCCAGGAAAGGTCGATGCCGCCTTACCAAAAGAGGTGCACCGTCGTCGTACTGTAGGGTTTTCCTCTGATTCGATGTTGGGGAATGTTTTGGTCCCTATTTGCTGCTGGAAGACCTTACTCATGTATAAGTTGAGCCAGAGACCAGGGACCACTAGTATTACCAATCTGCTCTCTAGTTGACAGTTTGACAGCGATCTGATGCATCACGTGGTAGGCCGATCCTAACAGGTGTTTCCCTAGAGGGATAGTGGATCCTCTTGCTAGGGCCTCGGCCAGAGCTTGTGTGTTAGAGGAGGGGCTGACTGCTTTGCCACAAAAGAAGTGCTTCTCTAACCACATCGTCAAGAAGGTTGTATAGTCTCTCTCTCCAATCGTCCCGGTCTTCATGTTCTTGTTGATATATCCCTTCCACCCGCCGATTCCTTTCGTCTCCAGCCGATGGGTCAGCTTGATCAGATAATTAAAAGGTGTATCAGGGGAGGAAATGTCAAGACCGGTCAGCATCAGAACATCTGCCAGAGTCGGGGTCATGGGTCCGTGACCAAAAAGAAATGCATTAAGTGCGTCAGACCAAAAATAAGAGGCTGCTATCACTAGGGGTTCGTTCTTCTCCATCTGGGAGAAGGATAGATTTATGCACTGGCCGATTTTCAGTTCATCCTAGAGAACTCTTTTGGAGTTGGCCATTCTTTGGTACCATTCCTTCCAGCCGACAGTTTCGTTCGGCCAAGATCTAAATGCGCCTGACCATTGGTTCAAATCCATGGGCAACTGCTTAAAAGGGATCCTATGGGTTTCTAGATTAATCAGATCAGTCGGGTCTGGGTTCCCCATAGGGCCTAGGCCGATAAGACCAGGTGCATCGGAAAAGCGAATGGTGATTTGCTGTCTGACCGCCTAAGGAAGGTAAAAAGGAAGAACTAAGAATAGATCTAAAAGATGCATGGAAAGTAAAAAGTAAAGAGGAAAGTTTCGGGTGTTTACCTCTAGGATGAAGCTCATGGTCGCTGATGGGGTTGCCGATGGAGCCGCCATTGCTGATGGAGTTGCCGATGGAGCCGCCATTGAGGAAAGTGAAGCGAGATGAAGACGAGGGAGAGATCGTCGGAGAGATGCGACCGGGAGGCAAAGGGGCACTGAGATGTGATGGAAGAAGATTCGTCGGGGGAAGGAGAGTAACTGATCTCGTGAAGAAGAAGCGGCGGAGAATGCTGGTATTTAATGATGGTCTGAGAGAAGGGGTAAAGGCGGGATTTTTACCGCATTGTCTACACAAATTTCAGAGGAACGGTTGTCTCAGGCGCCCAAATCGAAAAGATTGCAATCATCAGATAGAAGACTGCGAAAAAGAAGGGGTTTTTTTCCGCGCTTGTTTCGGAGAGAAAGTTAAAAAAGAATTTCAAAGTAAAAGTTATGTTTTACTCCGAAACTGGGGGGCATATGTTGACGCCAGATTTTGACACATATTTTGAATCGGCGTCAGGGAAGGAAAAGATTGGCCGATGCGGCGGATTAGAAACTACAGTTGGGAATCGGCCGATTGGTGCTACAGTATATCGGCCGATTGGCGAACGGAGTTGATGAAGGTCAGCCGATTGGAAGGTTGGGGCAGCTAGGCCAATATGGGCTTAAAGTGGGCTGGAGAAGAAGATAGAAAGAGATTGGCCCGTGGGAGTATGATAACCAACTCCGATACGAGTTGTGTTTGTAAATATTTATTATCGTTTAAGATTAGAGATAGATCCTAGTCGGTTAGGAAATCAGTTGTAACAGGCTATAAATAGCCATCTCTAGAGATTTGTAAAACAGCACATCAATCCATACAAAAAATCTACTTTTTCATTGTACTTTACTTTCAAGTCGGCGACTTCGCCAATACATCTTTTGTTTCACGAGTTTGTACGGGTTGGCAGGACTGCATCAACATGATCTCCGGCCAATTTGTAAGTTCCGTCTACCGAGTAATATCTAAGATTTAACTTTGGGCGCATCACTGTCATTTCGTTTAGATTTATTCACCAGTTATCGATATTAACTAGAACTATAGGTTTTATCTATTGTTTTAGTTTTATCACCAGTTATCCAGGTTGAGATTCGAACTGTCAGCTTCATTATTGTTGTTCTTATTTATCGCCGTATAGCCGATTAGATCTATTTCAAGTGTCGCATTTGCAGCGTTGTTTAGCCTACTCTAGTAGTTTCTTCACAATTGCTACATAATTATCGGCTGTTCTATAGCCGGTTATCTCCATAGTAAATCGGCCAATTTGCTGATACGCTTTTTGAGATAGATAGGAACTTTAGCCGATCAAAACCCCTGGAATTTAATACGTTTCTTTCCTTGTCAATCAATAGGTCAGATTGATTGGCACGCCGCGCGAACCGCACCAGGGCGATAACCTAAACAGGAGTTAAGCAGATTCTCCGGGGTTGGTGTCCGACGCTGAAGATCATCGGCTGATTTTTAGCGCCAACAGCTAGAAAAGTTGCTTGGGGTTTGTTTCGGTGATTTAGGCCGAGTTTCTTTCGGAGAAATTTGTATCGGCTCCGATTCACCCACCTTTGATTGCCTGCTCGGTCCTTTTAAAAATATATAACTAACAACCAATCAGCAAAGATAACCTTTTTAGTTCTTTCAAAAGCAAGACTTTCCAGCAGCCCAGATAAGCCAAGTTTTGAAAAGGAAAATCCAAAATAGACATGACTTCTAAACTAAACATATCTTCTATAAAGTCACTCTACTGAGAAGAGATTAATCTTTGAGCTAACTTTGTTGACGACACTTAAGCACACCAATTGTTGTACCGCAACCGCACTTATCGTCATAGCTTAGCTTTTTCCTCATACCATTCCAAGCTTTATCAATCTATGTATTTTGCTTGGATTGGGAAGAAAAGATGTTATAGATTTGGAATGAAAATTCTTCCTAAAATGCTATTTTTGAGTTTTTGGCTGAGCTATTTGGCTTCAAGATGATTTCCTCAATCCGGGAAAATAACCTAAGTTCATATTTTGGGTAGTAGTATTTTACCAACCTATGCCTCACCATGTCCTATTGGAAAAGGAAAGTTTCTTCACTAAGCACATGTTTCCATTTCATTCAACAATTCGAAATGAAATCCAAATGCATTCAAACGAGCACAACAATGTTTACACTTGCAAACATGTTGCTGATGATAGAATGTTCAGTAATGCTAGTTACATTTGGGTTGTTACACATCCTTCCTTGGTATGACCTTCCATTTGCCTGCAAGCCTCCTTAGGTTCTTCCCATTGATGACTGTTAACGCTCGTTATTGACACACTTTTACCCCTTTTTATCTTCAATAATGACATGAATTTAATAACTAAAGTATTAATCACACTTAATAAATCGGTCATTTCTACATGTGCAACATATTTTGGAGGATATTCTATTTTCGTAGGAAATTGGATCTAAAGGTGCATTTTTTGATAAAGCATGAAACAAGCAACGAACCAGACGAAGACGAAGGCCAACGATCCCCGGAAGGGCCTAGGCCAATCAGCCCATAGGGGCCAGGTTGATCGGCCCAGGGTCCCTGGCCCCCTCTCGAGCTTGTTTTTAGCAAGCAATCCTCCAAGATGACTTAAGAGCTAAGTTTGCAAAGATATGACAAAGATCAATTCGGGATCAAAGAGGATCAAGCAGAGATTTGGAAAGTTATCAAGGATCAATCTTATCCCAAAGCTATCGATGTGCTAGGCCCACGTGCAAGTGAAAAGAAGACTCCAGAGCACAGAGAAGACTTAGGAACGAAGGAGGACACGAGTGGGCAAAAGAAAGGCCCAAGTCGATGGGCCTAGGGTGTTCATTTGCCTTCCAATTTCTGCCATGCGCTCTCCAGACTATAAATACCCCAAAAATCCACCGACCCCCATATCCAAGATGACGTATTTGATGTGAAGCAGCAGAGAAGCAGAAGGAGCTTGAGGGACACCAGTTCGGAGAGTCGGGGGTTGGCGTAGCTAAGCTCCTACCGATGTGGGAACCCTGCGAGGAAGATCCACATCAGAGTTCTAGAGCTAGGATCATCATGATCAAGGTAAGATCCCAGTGGTGATCTTGTGATGTACAATCATTCATGGTGAAGTAATAGATCCGTTCTTTTTTCTAGCGATCTAGCTATCTCCTTCTATAATTGTATGCTGTTCCGGGTTTGCTTGCTTTTCAATCTATGATCGATGATAGATTTCTTAGAATGTTCTTGTGGTCGTGGTGATCGGATTTGCATGCCTGATCTACTGATGAGTATAACATGTTATTTTGATTGTTCCCTTAATCTACCTACGTTGATAGAGGGGATCATGACTGATCTTTCTTGTGTAAAGTGGGGGGTTTTCAGAAGCCGGACAAGAGGTGTAGATTTAAAGATGCTTTTTACTAAGATGATATCTGTGTTTCTTTGCTATGCATGCCTAGAATTACATCATATGCATAGTCTAGGTTGCTCTAGATTGGTTACCTCTGCTCCATCTGTTATCTGTCTGTACATGCTTAGTAGATTGGATCTGAATCACCCATCAACACAAAGTTCATACTAACAATGCTAGTTGAAATAGATCGTGTGCTATAAGTTCCACTGATTGATAAACCTCGGGGGAGTACTTTGAGGGAAGAGCTACAACTGATCCGTGTGCTTGCGGTTCACAATTGGCGTGCTAACTGCTGTTAATGACACCCAATCATTCATTCATCGATTCATAGTAGTGAAGCATAGGAGCCTGAGAGGCACCATTTGGAGAGCTGAGGGCTGTGCAAATGTCTAAAGCTTAGCATAGACTAGTCTCCAACCAGTGAGGTCATCTTGCACAGAAGACCTTCATGTGGAGTTCTGATCTAGAAGCCACAAGATAAAATGTATGAGTTCAATGATGATCTAGTGATGTACAATCATTTATAGTAATACAGTTCATGAATTCTGATTCATTAAGGATCCATATGCCTCATTTTATAATATTTGCTATTATGGTCATGCTTATTCCAATCTATTGTCGACATATATTGCTTAGAGTGTTCTTATAGTCGTGGTGATTAGAATTGTATATTTTCAGCCATACATTCCTGGGCCCACGAGGAGCCTTGCACGGACTCACACAAAGGACGTACTCGGTCACGTATCAGGACATGAAGACTACTACACAGGGAACGTAGACTACATGGACTCCTGAAGAACTAGTTGGAATGCAGTAGGACTACTCTGCCGAGTTAGAGTAGGACTCTCTAGTCGCATCGGACTAGTACTCTTGTACAAAAGACTACCCTATAATCTTGGTCCCCCAATATATAAGGGCGGGTAAGGACCCCCTCGAAAGGGGTTTAATCAAATACGAGCATACAACACACAGGGCGTAGGGTATTACGCAATCTAGCGGCCCGAACCTGTCTAAATCGTGTACCTACGTCACCATCAACTCCTTAAATTCGGCGACACCTGTCGACCATATATGCCCGGGCCCACCAGAAGATCTGTACGGACCCACTCAAGGGGATGTACTCGAGACATAGCAGGACATGAAGACTACGCTACAGGGCAACGTAGACTACATGGAACTCCTGAAGGCCTAGTCGGAATACAAGGAAACTACTCTGCCGAGTTAGAGTAGTACTCTGTAGTCATGTCCGACTAGTGCTCTTGTACCAAAGACTATCCTGTAACCCTGCTCCCCTGATATATAAGGGCGGGTAGGGACCCCTCAAAATAAGTTCAATCAAATACAAGCATACAACACACAGGACGTGGGGTATTACGCGATCTAGCGGCTAGAACCTGTCTAAATCGTGTTCCTACGTCACCATCAACTCCTTCATTTTGGCGACACCCACCAACCAAAACACTATCTTGGGTACTCCCTTGATAGGTTGCCGGGTTAAAACACCGACAGCTGGTGCGCCAGGTAGAGAGAGTTGCCAAAATTCTTCGCGCGAGATTGATGGCTCCAGTCATCATCAAGCCTGCGTTCGCGTTTGAAGAGGGCGCAACGTTTGTTTCCATCTCCTGGCTCTGCATCGCTGACGGCATTGGAGGTTTCCAACGTTGCATCATCGAAGAACCGGAGAAGAAACATCTTGGCAGAAACTCTCGTCGACATGAGGCGGAAGATTTCATCGAGAAATTCGATTTTTTCGATCTGAACAACACCAGATTTGACCACAACTCGAACTCAACCACAACTCGGACTAGTCCGCACGAGTAGGCAATTCAGCCATCGTGTGGACCGGATACAACTCCAAGCCGATTCTCACTCGGACTCTGAAACGTGATCACGGTTCATCAAAACACTCTATCCAAAGTCCAATCCGGACTGGAGTCAATTAAGGACCATGACTATGGATCAAACTATCTTGAAGAACTCCCCTTATCAGGTCCGCAGCTGAGCCTGATAATCACATCAACACCACAAAACAGATTCGTCTATTAACTAGGCATGAAGCCATCCTTCCTTGCCAAGGACAATGAATCACGTCTTATCGCACACTTGGATATCCTTCCTTATCAAGAGGGTACTCCGCTTTCACCAATCCATGAAGAAGATGGCTCTATGGAGGTCATAACATCAAGCTCTGGAAGCTACTCACCGGATAGGGAACTTTTTGTTGTTGTTTCGCCGACCGATGGAATATACACCAGTGATCAACACCAGAGGACTCTTCATCAGGAACACCATGTCGAAGAAGTCTCCTAAGATGAGTTATCGGCTAACGCCCCAGAAGATGAAACCAGCGACCACAGAACTCAAAGAAGGGCAAGAAACACTCAGAGAGCAGATCGTCATCGACTCCTTGCTACAAGACTCCCCATAAGGAACCTCGACAGAGCATTTGAAGTAGTTCAATCATGGGAACATAACACTCCACTTGCAGCTGTCGCTTCGATTGATCTTCTAACGACAATAATGCCTCAAGATAAGTTCACCGAACTGTTATCGCACTTGGCAGAGCGCGCGTACAGGCTCGTCGATAAGGAAGCAGCAATCCCATCCTTACCTTGCAACCCAAGTCACCATGATGGCAGCAGAGACCATGCAAGACACTCAAACCCACCACACGAAGAACTAAGACAACATAGGGGCATACTTGAAGGCCCAAGGCAAAGCAGAGACGCACGTGAAGCTCCAAGACAAAATAGAGATGCAGCTGAAGGTAGTCGTACAGCCTCCGTGGAAGGCCCACGTCATCGCAGAGCTAATCCAGAACCCTCGCACATCAGCTATCTTAGGGAAAGACTAAACCACAACCGTGATGCTCGAGATATAATCAACAATAGCCGCCGTGAACGTGAAGCTGAGGGTGATGAGAATGATCACTTCCCCGCTTTCACAAGATGAATCATGAAGACTACTCTACTAGAGAAATTCAAACCAATGGGCATCACCAAGTATAATGGTAAACAAGACCCAGTTTAGTGGCTTTGCTGCTACTCACTAGCAGTCCAAGCTGCAGGCGGAAGCGATGACACAAAGGTCATCCACTTCCCCGTATGCATGGAACCCGCGCCACTAATCTGACTCGAATCTTTGAAGCCTAACTCCATTGACTCATGGTCTGATCTAAAGAAAGCCTTTACAAGCAACTACGAGGGAGCTATGCAGCGCCCTGGCAACAAAATTGACTTGGCTTAGGTTAAGCAGCAAAAGGATGAGTTCCTACGCAGCTACCTACGCCGCTTTTTCGACAAAAGGCTACAATTGTCGACATCTCAGAGGCAGACGTGATAGAATGCTTTAAAAACAGCCTCTGGGACAGATGCATGTTCCAAGACTTTGGCAAACACCGTCCAGCGGATGTCAAAGAACTCAAAATTATGGCTCAGTCATGGGTAGACAAAGAAGATAAGGAATGCAAAAGGTTCAACTCACATCGCAATCGCGGGCGTGACAACAACAACGAAGGTAACAACCAAGAACAAATCGGAAATTGCAACGACGATTACCGAAACAACTACTTGGGAAATCAGAATTGCAAGCGCAAACCAGACAATACCGTTGCAGCAATGTCAAACTCAAGCAAGAAAGGACCAAACAAACAAAATGATGGCCCTTCATTCAACGAACTACTCAAGAAACAATGCCCATAGTACCCACCGAGCAAGCACGCTGCAATAGATTGCTATAGCGTTCGCAGAGTAATGCAAGAGTTGCCAGAACCTCCCGTCAACAACAATAGCAATAACAACAATAAGGACAATGGTAAAGACAAGATGGATGAAACTGAAGACGGCGAAGACAAGTTCCAGACAGCGTCTAAAACTGTTAATGTCATTTTTGGTGGAATTCCAAGCACTACCTCGAATCGATCCAACAAATTAGTACTAAGAGAAATCATGGCTATCGAACCAGCCACCCCACACCTCTCAAATGGTCTGAGTTACCCATTAACTTCAGCAAAAAGGATCAATGGACCAACTTCTTAGAACCATGATATTTCCCTCTAGTACTAGACCCAGTTGTCGTAGGCTCAAGACTAACCAAAGTACTCATCGATGGCAGCAGTGGACTCAATGTCATTTTCGCTAAGACTCTAAGCAAGATGTGCCTCGACATCACTGAGATGGTTACCCCCAATGAATTCTCCCTTCTACGGAATCATCCCAGGCAACACAGCTATTCTACTAGGACAAGTCGTCATACCTGTCACCTTGGGCACCAAAGAGCATTACCACATAGAGTACATCAAGTTTTAGGTGGTCGACTTCAAGACTTCTTATCACGCCATCCTTGGTAGCCCAGCCTTGGCCATATTCATGGCCATCCCACATTACGTGTATTTGTTACTAAAGATGCCAGGACCAAAAGGAGAGCTATCTCTTCATGGAGACCTGAGATGATCCTATGACTTCGACACAGAAGCTGTTGAGATAGCCGCGACTACTCAAATACCCAGCTCCATGCAACAAGTCTTCACTGCGTCAAAGAAGCTCACCTCAGCAGAACTTGAAATTCCAAAGATTAAGTCGGGAGCCACTAAAGTCAAGCCAACAAACGACAAGTACTTCAAAGCCATTGACCTCGAGACTGGCGACTCATCCAAAACAGCTTTGATCGGAATAGAGCTAGACCCTAAATAGGAAAGCGCGCTCGTAAGTTTCCATTTGGCAAACCGAGACATTTTCATGTGGAAACCAGCTGACATACTTGGTGTGCCCAAGGAACTGATCGAGCACTCACTCAACATCAATCCTATAGCTACTCCAAAAAGACAGCGACTACAAAGATTCGCTCAAGACAGAAGAGACGCAATTAAGAAAGAGCTAGCCAAATTACTCGCGACAGGTTTCATAAAAGAAGTTTTCCACCCTGATTGGCTATATAGACCTTAACAAGCATTGTCCCAAAGTTCCCTTTGGGCTCCCCAGAATCGACCAAGTAGTTGACTCCACAGCTGGGTGCACACTACTCTGTTTCCTCGATTGCTACTCGGGATATCACTAGATAGCACTCAAGGAAGAAGATCAAAGCCAAGACCACGTTCATCACCCCTTTCGAAGCATTCTGCTACAAGACAATGTCCTTTGGGCTGAAGAATGCAGGAGCGACTTATCAACGTGTAATTCAAATGTGCTTTGAGAAACAACTACACCGCAACGTAGAAGCCTACGTGGATGATGTAGTAGTCAAAACCAGGAATCCAGACGATTTGATCGCAGACTTAGAAGAAACTTTCACAAGCCTGCGAGCGTTCCGATGGAAACTCAATCCTACAAAGTGCGTTTTTGGCGTACCATCAGGGAAACTACTCGGGTTCATCATCAGCCATCGAGGCATCGAGGCAAACCCTAAGAAAATCTCTGCCATAACCAATATGCAAGCTCCATCCGGCATAAAAGATGTGCAAAAGCTTACAGGCTGCATCGTGACCCTAAACAGATTCATATCAATTCTTGGAGAATGGGGTCTACCCTTCTTCAAACTACTCAAGCGACAAGACAAGTTTCAATGGACCGAGGAGGCGGATAAGGCTCTGTTACAGCTAAAAGACTTCCTATCAAAGGCACCAACCCTCACAACTCCAACACCAAACAAAGATTTGCTCTTATACATCGTTGCAACCACTCATGTTGTCAGCATAGCAATAGTAGTCGAAAGATCTGAACTAAGCCATGTCTACAAAGTCCAGAGACCAGTATACTTTGTCAGCGAAGTACTCTCGGACTCCCAAGACACGGTATCCACCAGTCCAGAAGCAACTCTACGCTATACTACTCACTTCGCGGAAACTATGACACTACTTCCAGGAACACAACATATCTATCCGTCATCACTGACTTCCTACTCGGCAAAATCTTCCACAATTGGGACACCATGGGCAAAATCTCAAAGTGGGCAGTAAAACTTAGAGCATTGTCCTTGGAATTCAAACCCAGAACAACAATGAAGTCCCAAGCTCTAGTCGACTTCATGGCTAAGTGGAGGGAAAATCAATTGCCTACACCGGTAGAACACCCTGAACACTAGGTCATGTACTTTGATGGATCTCTCAAGCTTGAGGGAGCTGGCGCAGGAGTACTCTTAATATCCCCAAAAGGCGAACAACTCAAGTACGTTCTTCAATTCTTTTGGGAAGCATCAAATAATGAAGCCGAGTACGAAGCACTACTAAAGATTACTAGTCTACGGTGACTCATTTGTAGTCATCAACCAAGTCAACAATGAGTGAGACCACCACAAGGAAAACATGGACGCATACTACAGGGAAGTTCGCAAACTAGAGGACAAGTTCTCAGCCCTCCAATTTCACCATGTGGTCCGCGACAACAACGTTGCTGCCGACGTTTTATCAAAAATGGGTTCAACACACGCATAAGTGCCAGCAGGCATCTTTGTTCACGAACTTCGCAAGCCGTCCATAATAGAACAAGCAACTCCAGCAACCACCGGTAAGGGTCCACTAAAACCTAACCGGGAGATCATGATGATCGAGGTAGACTGAAGGACTCCTTTTATCGACTACATTAAAGGGCACAAGCTACCTTCCGACAAGACGCAGGCAGAACAAGTCTCACGGCGAGGCAAAAGCTACGTTCTAGTCAGAGATGAACTCTACAGAAAAGGAGCATCCTCGGGAGTACTCATGAAGTGCGTCACTCGCGAGGATGGCAAGGAAATCTTGGAGGAAATACATAAAGGAATCTGCAGGAATCACGCATCCTTAAGAATAATAGTAGGAAAAACTTTTAGAGCAGGATTTTATTGGCCAACTGCGCTGGCAGATCAGAGGAACTTGTCCGCAGATGTCAAGGTTGCCAGTTTTTCACCAAGCAACAACACGTCCCTGCCTATAAACTCATCACAATATACCTCCAACGTGGCCTTTTGGATGTTGGGGGCTTGACATGATCGGTCCACTCCCAACAGCTCCAGGGAGATTTAATCAAGTTCTCATCGCCATCGATAAGTTCACCAAATGGATTGAGGTAAAACCCATCACTTGTCCCAAGGCTGATAAAGTTATCGACTTCCTGGACGAAATCACCAGACCTGGGCTCAAATTTCAACAATCATGAGTTCTGGGAGTACTGCGAGAACGTTCTTTCAACATTGGCGACATGGTCCTCAAGCGCATTCAAGACACAACGAGGCTGCACAAACTTAACTCGCAGTGGGAAGGGCCTTACATCGTGTCCAAAGTCATAGAACTAGGATCGTACAGGTTACAACAATTCTCCGGTGAAGAAATCGCAAACTCCTGGAACATTGAGCACCTATGTCACTACTACCCATAGTCAGCAAACTAAGCGGCATGGTACTCATGCTCTCAACCTTTCATTTATGATCAATAAATTTCCTTTCGACAACTATCGACTACTCGTCTTTTCCTACAGCTAGCGGCTTGCAAAGGCAAGCCAGCTTCAACTTGAGCTACTCAGCTCTACGAGCCTCTACGCTCTGACTTGAACTTGTAATAACAAGCCTGGCGGCTTGCAAAAGAAAGCCAGCTACAACTTGAGCTACTCAGCTCTATGAGCCTCTGCGCTCTGACTTTGACTTGTTTCAACAAGTGTAGCGGCTCGCAAAAGCAAGCTAGCTACAACTTAAGCTACTCAGCTCTACGAGCCTCTGCGCTCTGACTTCGACTTGTTTCAACGAGTGTAGCGGGTCGCAAAAGCAAGCTAGCTGCAACTTGAGCTACTCAGCTCTACGAGCCTCTACGCTCTGACTTCGACTTGTAATAACAAGTCTAGCGGCTCGCAAAGGCGAGTCAGCTACAACTCAAGCTATTCAGCTCCATGAGCCTCATCGCTCTTTTTCCCGACTTATTCCAACAAGTCTAGCAATTCGCAAAGGCGAGTCAGCTGCAACTTGAGCTATTCAGCTCCACGAGCCCCAGCGCTCTGCTTTCGACTTGTCAACACAAGTCTATATGAGTTCTCTACAACTCATATAGTGGCTCACAGCTGCAATTTGAGCTACTCGGCCAACAAATCTGCGCGAAGTGCTTAGTTCCACAGGCATCAGTTTGCCACAACATAGACAAAGAGTACACAAAACTACTCATCTCATTTCATACATGCAATCTTCGTATTAATAAAATTTTGCAGGATTACAATAGATAATTCCACTTTAAGAAGTCAAAGTATACAGAGTACAACATAAGTGCTCAACAATGACTACAAGCAACTGCCTACTGGCAGTCACAACAAAAGTCCTAGGCTTTTCTTATATCACAAGGATACACATGAGCCTGGTGACTACTCACAGATCAGGAGCAAGAAACGCAAAGAGGTGGGAAGTGCATGCATGGAAGCTGCGCTCTAGGCAACTGTGCCCTTTTCCTCCCATCGGCGGTGGCATAGACGAAGACTAGGCCTCCACGCCCTCCAGTCCCGCTGCCTACCATCAACACCCTTTCCCCTTTGCAAATACTCGGAATTGGACTTCAAGTACACATCGTGCACTTGAGTCTCATCTCGAGACATTGCAGAGGGAGTGAGTAGTCGGCACCACGCCTTCATCCTCGACCAGAAAACTAGATAAAGATCATGAAGCTCATCATCCTTCACTTACGAGCTCTAGCATGGTTACTACCAGAGAGCAGGGGGAAAGACGGAGCACACGGCAAATCCACCTACGAGGATTCTTCTAGCATCGTAGCCATCTTTTTTTGCATGAAGATCTATGGAGGGAATGTCGAACCCCACTATGAGGAGTCTTCTAGCACCAGGGTGCTCATTGGAAACTTGCTACTATCAAAGGGAAGCAACCTAAGGCCAACCATCACTATAATTGGATCCATATTTCAGCAACGGCAGCTGGGGGTTCTATTTATAGCTGGAAGGGTAGGCAACATAGTGCATCCGTGACTACACAGTAATTTGACTCGTCCTTCGCAAGGACAAGATCCATGTGAAAGCCTGCCTACGTGGAATCAAAGCTCGCATGTGAATCGCTTAGGCTGCAACCGAAAAGTCCTTCATAGTACACTCGTGCGTCATTGCAAATACACGACAATAATGCAACGGTTACTACATTCACATGCGCGCCCTCCGCAATCATCTGCAACAATTGGGGTCTACATGGAAGACTAACTGCCAACTCAATGATTACTCGCAAGACTACCCATTGGAGATCTTCAAGCAAGTATTCATTGCATATACAATGATCAACACCCCAAGAGAAAACAATAGATACTTGTTCAGATACATCGAGTTCATTGACAAAATTACAAGTCAATACAGCCAACTAAGACTACTCCAAACTAATAAAGCATGTAACACGCTCCACGACTAGCTCTAGATCCTCCAAATATTGTCTATACGTATCATCACTATAGTCTCCAGTGATACTGTTTGTGACCAGAGCCAAGTTTGCCTTTGGATAAAAGGACTTTATGATCGCCAGCACCTGCTTGCAAATAGACTTCGCCATATTGGTGATCTGGGCTGGTGCACCCCTCAATCTCGCAATTAAGGGTGGGCCTCCACTCCTTCCTCAGGGGGTTCCATCACGTCAACCAGGGCCTGCGCTGCATCAGATAACTCCTTGAGATCTTTCTCCTTCCTCTTCAAAGAGGCTTCATGACTTTTGACAGCAAGCATGGCCTCGGCCAACATAACCCCAAAGTCTCGACGCATACTCCTCTGCTTCTCACGATCCTTCTTTGATTCCTCTAAATGGGCCTTGAGTTGCTCATTTTCGTCGGCAATACGACTATGAGCATTCCTCAAATCCAGCACCTGGTCGCTGAGCTTGGTTTCCTGACCTTTGAGTTCTACATAGGGCAATAGTTAAAGCAATCAGAGAAGCTAATCGACTACAACATTATGATCAACAAGCTAAGAGTATGAGTACTCACCCTCCAGTTTTTGCTGCAAGGACTTGTTGCGCCATGTCATATGGCTTTTCCCCACTTAAAATTCTTGCCTTTCAATTCGAAAGGAGGCAATGACATCATCATACTTCTTCAGGAAGTCGGCAGTACAGCAATGCTCGTCAATTATGTCTTTCTCCAATTGTGCCACACGGTGCACAGCCTCACTCCGCTCCTAGACAACCTGGATATTCTTGCGGGATTTTTCATATAAATCCTGCACAATCAAGCAATTAGTACTCTTCACGAGTGCAAATGGTGCCAGGCTACAAAAATAAGTACTCAAACGCAGTACTAAGGACTCACATAAGTATAAGCCATCAGCTGCTGATTCAAGTTCATGAAGTTTGATATTGGCGGTAGCTCCTCCAGGGGGCTCTTAAAAATTTCAACTTTCTATGACAACCCTGGAGCCTCGGCCGTCACACCAGCCTTCACACTCGGCACAAGAAGGAGCTGCTGAGTAAATGAGGCACCAGCCTCAGACACATCCTTGCCCATTGCTTGCTCAGTTACCGTGGCCTCAGATGCAGGAGAAGGGTTATCATTCATAATCACAGGGGCTGGCGGTGCCGGACTCTCAAGTGAGCTGATCACATCTTGCAATATGGCAGTTGTAATACTTACTGCACTGTGCCATCGGCTTGTGGTGGATCTTCTGTTGTCAAGTCGACAATGGGCACGACATCAGAATTCGTGGTCGACGGATCTACAGCCGGTTCTGAGCTCACCACGTCTAAAGGAATGTTCTCAGAAGTCCTAATATCAAACATGATTCAAGATTACAAAAGTGACTATTGATTATAAAATTAATGATCAAATTCAAACGCAACAGAATACTCACTTGGCGGACCGGGGTGGAACTCGGCGACATTTTTTCGTTGCAGGATAGCTTCTGACCCACACACAAGGAAATAGGGGGAGAACCCGGTGGACTTGCATGGTTGGGTTCGTAGTCCCCACAAGGCGTTAGGTAATTCTTTGAGCCATTTGCCTCCTTTTGTGTTGCCGATGTCGTGTAGTCTTTTCTTGAGTGCTTCGAGTATCATGCCGTTGGCACGCTCGACTTGTCCATTGGCTCGTGGATGAGCAACTGAGATGTATCGTACGTCAATTCCACTATTCTCGCAGTATTCCCAGAAGTCATGGTTGATCCTAGGTCGGTTATTATTCTGTTTGGAAAACCGTAACGGAGTACGATTTCATCCAAGAAGTTGAGGACTCGGTCTGCCTTGGGGCAAGTGACGGGTTTGACCTCGATCCATTTGGTGAATTTGTCGATGGCCTCGAGTACTCGGTTGAAACCACCTGGAGCAGTTGGCAGTGGTCCTATCATGTCTATCCCCCAGCAAGCGAAAGGCCATGTTGGAGGGATTGTAATTAGTTTGTAGGTGGGCATGTGTTGCTGTTTAGTGAAGAATTGATAGCCTTGACATTTTCGGACCAATTGTTTTGCATCGGCCAACGCCATGGGCCAGTAGAAGCCTGCTCGGAAATCTTTGCCTACGATTATTCGTGAAGATGCGTGGTTGCCATAGATTCCTTTGTGGATTTCTGCCAATATTTCTTGGACATCTTCTCAGGTGACACATTTCAAGAGTACCCCTGATGATGCGCTTTTTCTGTAGAACTTGTCTCCGACTAGAACGTAGTTTTTTCCTCATCTACGGATTTGCTCGGCTTGATTTTTGTCGGATGGTAGCTTGTGGTCTTTGATGTAGTCGATGAAGGGTGACCTCCAATCGGCCTCTATCATCATGATTTCCTGATTAGTTTCTGTAATCTTGACCACTGGTGGTGTGATTTGTTCTGGTATGGACGGTTTATGGAGTTTGTGTACAAAAATTCCTGTTGGGATTTCTGTACGAGTCGAGCCCATTATTTATAACACGTCAGCGGCTACATTGTTGTCACGGGCGACATGATGAAATTCCAATCCTGAAAACTTGTTTTCCAGTTTATGGACTTCTTTGCAGTAGGCGTCCATATTTTCCTTGTTTCGATCCCATTCATCATTGACTTGGTTGATAACGACTAGCGAGTCGCCATATACTAGTAGTCGTTTGATTTCGAGGGAGATTGCGAGACGAAGACCGTGTAGTAGTGCTTCGTATTCGGCTTCATTGTTTGAGAGTTCCCAAATGATTTGAAGTACGTATTTGGGTTGGTCTCCTTTGAGAGAAATTAAGAGCACTCCTGCGCCGGCTCCTTCGAGCTTGAGGGAACCGTCGAAGTACATGACCCAGTGTTCTGGCCTCTCGACTGGTGTTGGTACTTGGTTTTCTGTCCATTCGGCCATGAAGTCGACCAAAGTCTGAGATTTGATAGCTGTTCTTGGTTTAAAATCTAAAGATAGAGCTCCGAGCTCTACTGCCCATTTGGAAATTCTACCAGTGGCATCTCTGTTGTGGAGGATTTTGCCGAGCGGGAAGTCAGTGATGACTGAAATGCTGTGTTCTTGTAAATAGTGCCGTAGTTTCCATGAGGTGAGTAGAATTGCGTTGAGCAGCTTTTGTATTGGCAAGTACCGAGTTTTGGAATCCGAGAGTACTTCGCTGACGAAGTACACGGGTCTCTGGACTTTATAAATGTGGCCTGGTTCACACCGTTCGACTACTACTACGGTGCTGATGACGTGAGTAGTAGCCGCTATGTATAGGAGCAAGTCTTCATTTAGGGATGGAGCGGTGAGGATTGGTGGTTTTGATAGAAAGTCTTTGAGTTGTGTCAATGCTTTATCTGCCTCTTCTGTCCATTTAAACTTGTCCTGTCGTTTGAGAAGCTTGAAGAAGGGTAGTCCTCGTTCTCCAAGTCTCGATATGAATCGATTAAGAGCTGCCATGCAACCCGTAAGTTTCTCCTTGATGCTAGCTGGTGCTTGCATATTTGTGATGGCAGATATTTTCTCTAGGTTGGCTTCAATACCACGATGGCTAATGATGAACCCGAGTAGTTTGCTGGAAGGTACACCAAAAACGCATTTGGTAGGGTTAAGTTTCCAGCGAAAAGCTCGTAGGCTTGAGAAGGTTTCCTCCAAATCGATGATGAGGTCCTCCTGGTTTCTTGTTTTGACAACTATGTCATCCATGTAAGCTTCTATGTTGCGGTACAATTGTTTCTCGAAGCACATCTGTATAGCGCGCTGGTATGTTGCGCCCGCGTTTTTTAATCCAAATGACATTGTTTTGTAGCAAAAATCCCCAAATGGAGTGATGAAGGCTGTTTTAGATTGATCTTCTTCTTTGAGGCTTATCTGATGGTAACCTGAGTAACAGTCGAGAAAGCATAGTAAATCACACCCGACGGTAGAGTCGACTACCAGGTCGATCCTGGGTAGTCCAAAAGGATCCTTTGGACAGTGTTTGTTGAGATCCGTGTAGTCGACGCACATTCTCCATTCATTGTTTTTCTTGCGAATGTGTACAGGATTGGCTAGCCAATCAGGGTGAAAAACTTCTTGGATGAACCCTGCTGTGAGTAGTTTGGCTAGCTCTTTTTTGATTGCTTCTCGTCTGTCTTTTGTGAACCTCCGGAGGCGCTGTCATTTTGGGGCAGCTTTGGGATCAACATTTAGGGAATGCTCAATCAGTTCCTTGGGCACACCAGGCATGTTAGTTCGCTTTCAGGAAAAGATATTGTGGTTAGCCCGTAGGAAACTGATGAGCACGGTTTCCTATTTAGGATCTAGCCCTGTCCCAATCAGAGCTGTCTTAGAAGGGTCGTCGGTCTAGAGATCAACTATTTTGAAGTCTATTTATTTTGTTGGCTTTACTTTTGCTAACCCTGACTTGTTTTCTGTGATTTCGAGTTCTGTTGGATGAAGTTTCTTTGAAGCTGAAAAAACTTGTTGCATGGGGCTGGGTCCTTGCAAAGTTGCTGCAATCTCCACAGCTTCGGTGTCGTATTCGTAAGATCTCCTTAGGTCTCCTCATAATGTTAATTCTCCCTTGGGTCCTGGCATCTTGAGTACCAAGTAGACGTAGTGTGGTATGATCATCAATTTAGCCAGAGCTGGTCTGCCGAGTATGGCATGGTAAGAGGTCTCGAAGTCGGCGACTTCAAATTTGATGTATTCGGTTTGGTAATGTTCCTTAGTGTCGAAAGTTACTTGTAGGATGACTTGTCCTAGCGGTATGGCTGTGTTTCCTGGTACAATCCCGTAAAAGGGGGAGTCTGTTGGAGTGAGCATATCTGTGATGTCAAGACACATCTTTCTTAGTGTTTTGGCGAAAATGACATTGAGTCCGCTTCCGCCATTGATGAGTACTTTTGTTAGTCTTGATCCTGCAACAACCGGGTCAAGTACTAGGGAAAATCAGTCTGGTTCTGAGAAGTTTGTCCATTGGTCCCTTCTGCTGAAGGTTATGGGTACCTCAGACCATTTTAGCGGTGTTGGATTTGTTGGTTTGATGGCCATAATCTCTCTGAGTACCAACTTGCCGGATTGCTTGGATGCGGTACCCGGATTCTCCCAAAAATGACGTTGACTATTTTGGAGGCGGTCTGTAAGTCTTCTTCTCCTTCATATTTATGGATTTTGTTTTTGCCCTTATCCTTTTTCTGGTTGTACTCTTCAGGAGGCGATGGTGCGGGTAAATCTTGCATTACTCGACGCATGCTGTAGCAGTCTATTGCTGATTGTTTGCTATTTGGGTGCCATGGGTATTGTTTTTTTAGTAGTTCAGTGAAGCTTGGTCCATCATCGTGTTTGCGGGATCCCTTCTTTCCTGAGTTGGTCATGGAAGCAACGGTGTTGTCAGGTTTGCGTTTGCGATTTTGGTTACTCGAATAGTTATTTCGAGTATCGTTGTTTTGGTTCCTGCCCTGCTTGTGACTGATATTGTCGCGCCCACGGTTGCGATGAGAGCCGAATCATTCACGTTCTTTATCTTCTTCATCTGCCCATTGTTGCACCATGATTTTAAGGTCCTTGACGGTGACTGGTCGTCGTCTGCCAAAGTCTTGGTATGTTCTATGATCATAGAGGCCATTTTGGAAGCACTCGATGACACCTGTTTTTGAAATGTCGACTATAGTGGCCTTCTTTTCGAAGAATCGCCGTAGGTAGTCGCGCAGTGTTTCGCCTTCCTTTTGTTTCACTTGACTTAGGTCGATCTTGTTGCCGGGTCTAGTCATGGAGCCCGCGTAGTTGTTGGTGAAAACCTTTGTCAAATCCTCCCAAGAGTCAATTGTTCTAGGCTTGAGTGACTCAAGCCATGTTAGGGGCACAGGTTCCATGCATATGGGAAAATGGATGACTTTGGTGTCATTATTGCCTCCGGCTGCTAGAACTGCCAACGAGTAGCATCAGAGCCATTGAATTGGGTCTTGCTTGCCATCATACTTGGTGATTCCTGTTGGCTTAAATTTTTCGGGTAGTCTTGTTCTCATTACCCGTGTTGTGAAGGCGGGAAAATGGTTGTAGTTTTCGACTTCACGTTCGCGGCGACTATTGATTATTTTTTGTAGATCACTGAAATTTGATACTTCATGATTTTTCCTGATATGGCGAGGACTTTTTGCGGAATTAGTGCAGCCGACCTCTCCAACGTCCTTATGTCATACTAGGGCTTCACGTTTGCTCAGTCCTTGGCTATGTTGCCTTGGTTGGTTGACTACCTCGTTGTTATTTCTGTGTGCTTCGTGGAAACTATTGTTGACTGCGGCACCCCTACTGCCCTCTCGATGAGCCGAATTGCATGGAATAGATGGGATTGGTGATTCTTTATGGAGTAGCTTGTAAGCTTGTTCTGCGAGTTGTGCAATTAGTCCATTGCCTCGCTGCGCAAGTTGAGCTGTCATTTCGTTGTCTTTGTCTCGAGGTATGAGAGTTGATATAAGGTTGATTGAGGCAATTGCTGTGAGTGGGGTGTTGTGCTCTTGAGCTTGTACTGCGTCAAATGCTCTTTCAAGGTTTGTGATGGGAATGTTTGTAGCTAGCATTTGTCGGCGTTCAGCCCGAGTAGTGTTTCGTATCCTTCTTTGGTTTCTTTGATCAGAAGTTTCATCTTGTGGAGCGTTAGCCGATAACTCATCCTCTGAAATGTTATCAAGCTGCGCTATCCGTCGAGGGGTTCTCTGTTGACTAGTACCCACATTGTTATTTTGAGTGATGACAAAGACTTCTCTGTCTGGGTAGTAGCTTCTAGAGCTTGATGTTGCGATTTCTGTAGAGCTCTCCTCACGGCTTGAAGTGAGCGGGACGCTTTCTTGGTATGGAAGGTTGTCTATGTGAGCGACAAGGCGTGACTCGTAGTCGTGGGTAAGGAGAGATGGCCCTATCCCTGGCCAGTGAACGAACCTGCCCTGGGGTGTTGAAGTGATTACCAAACCTTGGGCTGGCCCTGATAATGGAATTTCTTGAACGTAGTTCGAGTCGGAGTCGTCGTCCTTGTCTTCCCCATGTTCGAGTTGAGCTCGAGTAAGGATTCTTTGGTAGATTTCGGCTATATTGTGGAATTCGTATGGGAATCATTTTGGAGTCGAAGTCGACTTGTGAAGTGACTGGGGCTCCGGCTTGTGTCGACTAATCCGAACCGAAGTCAAGTCCGAAGTGTAGTCGAACTCGGTGTTGCTGACTTTGAAAATTTGGCTTTTCTTGACGAAATCTCACATTTTTGTCTACGGGAAGCTTTCGTCGAGAGGTTTTTTCTCCTGGATGCTGATGATTTGACGTTGAAACGATCCGGCGCCATCGGCGATGCAGAGCCAAGATCTAAAAACAAAAGTTGTGCCTGCCTCGAAGGTGAAAACAGGCTTGATAATGACAGGTGCCATTGAGCTCGCGTAGAGAAACTCGACGACTGCCCCTACCTGGCGCGCCAGCTGTCGGTGTTTTAGACTGGCAACCCACCTAGGGGTACCCTAGGTGGTCTTTTGTGCGGTGGGTGTCGTCAAGAATCAAGGAGTCAATTGTGACACAAGGAACACGATTTAGACAGGTTCGGGCTGCTAGATCGCGTAACACCCTATGTCGTGTGTGCTGAATGTATTGAACTCGGATGAGTTTAGAGAGTTGTCTTTGAGGGGGTCCCTACCCGCCCTTATGTAATCGGGGGAGTAGGGTTACAAGCTAGAGTCCTAGTCGGGTACGGTTACAGAGTTCTACTCGGTGTAGACAGAGTAGTTTCCATATGTATACCTAACTAGTCTTCGGGAGTCCGAGTGGGATACACTTTGTTGTGTAGCCCCCAAGTCTTGCTTTCGTCCGAGTACGCCCCTTAGTGGGCCGCACAGGGCCTACTCGCGGGCCTGGGATGCATGCCCGACACTTGGGGCTGGCTCATTGCTCGGTGCAGGCGGCAAATCCTCGGTATTTTCACCGAGACCTGAAAGAATCAACTCAGAGACTACGTACGCGCGACTACTACCAGTACTCGCGTACTGACCACTAGCGGGGACTTTAGCCAGTGTGGCATCAGAAACTGCCTCTGGTGTCTCCATAGCATCAGCCATGGCAGTCTTCGATGGGTCCTTCGCTCTGTTACTCGCAACACCAAGTTCATCAACTACTGGAGTAATAGCTGTCGCGGGCTTTATGGCCGTGTCTTCAGCAGATGTCTCCGCCGAAGAAACCACACTAGCAACCGCATCTTTAGCTATCACGACTACTTCATCAGAAGTAGTCTCGGTTGGGTCGTACACTGCATCCACGGCATCCTCAATGTCTTCACCCGCATCAGCAACAATCTGCGAAAACAAACGTCAAAACAAGTCAATTCAACTACTCAAGGAAGCTATATAAGTACTCATACTTCAGCACATTGCTCTTCTACAAAGGTAATTACCGGTGGTGGAGCTTTGAATGTCTCCAAGTGCTTGCTGGCTGATTGCTTACGCACTACAGTTTCTTTTCTTTGGCATTGGAGCCTGGATCTCTTCATCACCAACATCCTCTGCTGGACGCTTTAAGGTGTCAGTTGCAAATTATACCCTTTGAGAACTCGAGACTACATAGAGACATGATCAGACAACTCAGCGTCAGACGATGCAATGCACGAGTTGCCAAGCGGCTCAGAGTCCCATCATCCTCCTCCTCCTCTGAGGGATCATCAAAGAAGCGCACGTAGTGCACAGGTTTTGCGTTTTTTGCGCCATCAGGGGGTGGAGGAGGAGGAGAAAAGTATAAAAGGATATCTTCCTGCATAAGGAATTACTAGTCGGCAAACATAATGACTACTAATTATGGGTACTCAAAAGGAAAGCAAGTTACCTCTATAGGCTTATGCCACTTGTCAAACTCCTGGATAGATTCATCAACTTCGGGCACCCCCTGGAAATTCTTGAAGAATTTGCCCAATAATTCCTCAATTGCATCATCAGATATCTCCTCAATTGACATCCGCGACGGATCATCAAAGCCTAAGTACTCATAGCCCCAAGTCCGGTGTAGCTGCAATGGTTGCACTCTCCTTTTCAAGAAGCTGGCTACCACGTTTATCCCAGTCGGTCCTGCCTTCTTCAATGCTACGATCTTTTGCAATAACTCGGCTACCTTATGACTATCTTCAATGCTAGGTTCCTCAAGCCACTTGCTTGAGTACTTCGGGTGGTACCCGGTGATCACTAGCATTGGAGGCTCATGGTTCTTGATGTAAAACCACTTCTCTTTCTAGGTGCCATGGGACGGCGGAGTCTCATACTCGAGATACACATTGGAGTCCCTTAGCTGAAATCCTGTACCTCCGAGTACTACCATCCTATCCTGACTAGGCTGAGGCTTGCAACAGAAAAGTTTGCGAAACAATTGAAAATAGGGATGTATCCCCAGATATGCTTCACAGAGATGCACAAAGATTGCAATGTGCAATATCCCGTTGGGATTTAGATGGACAAGATGAATGTTGTAAAAATTGAGGATACCTCTGAAGAATTCCGATGTAGGAATAGCAAGTCCTCTCTCTACAAAATGAGCCCAAATCACTGTCTCTTTCGAATGGGACTCGAAGTTCCAAGCATTGGCATAGGCGGACCTCCAATTCACGACGGCCTCCTCCTGCAGCAATTTTGCATTCACCAACTCTTGGATTGCTTCTTTCTTTATGGTGGACATCTTCCAAGCGGATGCCTGATTTGGTGGAGCAGTCTGATCGGTAGACCCACATTTGGGCGGAGGAAGCTATGGCTCCTTCCCCTTCTTGGAATCCTTTATCGATCCTTCTGCGGCCTTTCCCTTCGACTTATCGATTTTCTTCCCCATCTTCTTCACGCACATAACCTCGGGACATGTAAGGGGGGAGGAGAAGGCTACTCTGACACTTAAGGTCGCTTATTTCGGCTGATGGCGGCAATGGCGGCTGCGCAAGTGGCGGTGTTAGGGTTTTCAAGATGGAGAATAACAGATGCGAATGGCTGGAAGTGTAACCCACGGAGGCTACCGGCCTTATCTTTTATAACAGCGCAACAAATCTAAACGGCTCCAAGATTCTTGGAACGCAGCCAGTAATTTTGCAACGGTCTAATACTCTCAAGATTTATCGCAAGATTGAAGTCTAACGGTCATGTTGATCATGGTTGACCCCTTCATCGCCTAGACGTAGTCGATCAAGTGCTCGGGGGCTGCGTACACCTTGTCCGTTGGACACAATTTTCTTTTTCTTCAGGGATTAAGGAAAGACGAAGCAAATTCAGTTTGACTCTCAACCTGATTCTTCGATTCAACCTAAGGCTCGGGGGCTACTTTATATGGAGTGCGATTTCATCGCACTTCCATATCAAGATTTGAAGACAAACTACTCAAAAGCAACATTAGAATGGGGTAGGAGTACCTTCTAGCCACATGTCAATACTCGAGTACTCGAAGGCTAGCTACAACAAGAGTACTCAACGAGCACTAAAGACTAGTCGAGCAACACCTGCAGAGTACTCAGGACTACTTCATTTAACTACAAAGTACTCGGGGGATTGTTGGCCATACATCCCCGGGCCCACGAGGAGCCCTGTACGGACTCACACAAAGGACATACTCGGTCACGTATCAGGACATGAAAACTACGACACAAGGAACATAGACTACATGGACTCCTGAAGAACTAGTCGGAAGGTAGTAGGACTACTCTGCCGAGTTAGAGTAGGACTTTAGTCGCATCCGACTAGTATTCTTGTACAAAAGACTACCCTGTAACCTTGCTCCCCCGATATATAAGGGTGGGCAAGGACCCCCTCGAAAGGGGTTCAATCGAATATGAGCATACAACACATAGGATGTGGGGTATTACGCGATCTAGCGGCCCGAACCTATCTAAATCGTGTACCTGCGCCACCATCGACTCCTTGATTTCGACGACACCTACCAACCAAAACACTATCTCGGGTACTCCCTTGATAGGTTGTTGGGTTAAAACACTGACATAAATCTAATCTATAATAGCAAATTAGTTGTGTATCTTGTATAGATTCTCTTGGAACCTCTCACGCAAAACAATAGGATCTGGGTCTAGTAGGGCGGTCATTACTCAATTGTCAAACTGCATGTGGTGATTTAAAGGTGCTTTGCACGAGAGCTAGCTATGATTTGTTATCTATCATGCTATCAGAACTACAATACATGCATAGCCTAGGCTTGCACTATATTAGTTATTGGTTGCTCATATATGTTATCCATATCATCTATCTTGTTATCACTTTCGATTCAACAAATAGAGATGCGATGCTTAGTTAGTCGTTCAATGAATTCATGCTTGATTCATGTTTACAATAATACTCTAGTTAAGTAATCTTGATGTGCTTGTTTCCACGGGTTGATAAACCTTGGGGGAGTACTTCTAAGGGAAATGCTATAACAGATCTGTGTGTTTGTGGTCTAACACTTGGTGTCGCTTGTTAGCACCAACACATCTTGTGATGCACTATCAAATCCTAGTCTCCATCCACCATAACCACTTATACCTTGGAGTTCACCCTTACAGCATCAACATATGAAATGAGCCCATCTGTGGCCTTTGGCATTGCTAGCCCACTCTCACACTTCATCGTGGAGCCACATTGAAGTCCAGAAATGGGTTCTCTTCCTTGGTTACCAAAGCTACCATAAAATAAATAGGCTCACTGAATTTGCCGATAGTATCTTAGGACACTACAAGAAACCTATTAATCTATGATGAAAAATTTTTAGCACAGATCGCTAAAAAATTGTCATAAAGCAATGTCTATGACAATTTCACATATCATCATGTATTAACTGTCACAAATTATGCCTCGTGATGTTTCTTGCGTGCTCATCACAGATCGAAACAATCCATGACGTTTCTAATTCATCATAAAATAGCCCTAGGCCCGCTTAGCCCAACCCAAGCCCAATATTAGTGACGAAAATAAATGTCATAGATAGTTGCCACGTAGATTTATATTCGTCACGGATTAAACAGCCACATCACCAACAAGTGACATGGATGGCGATGTGAGCGCTGACATGGATGATGACGTGGATGATGACATGGACTTGGCTGCAGACATGGATGTTGACATTTCTGTTGACGTGGACATTGATATCGTCACAGCCCATTTGTTAACAAGCCCATTTCAAAAGTAGGCCCGTTAGCAAAGCCAAATTTTTTTCAGCCCACTGTAAATTTCACCCGTATCCACTCAAATTTAGTAGCACACATCATAATTTACATCTTCCACAAATATTAGGTACAGTACAATAGTTCAGTAGCACAGCATCGACCAAGAAAAAGTAATGATAACTAGAAGCATTTTCTCCACTCCTGGTGAACTCGTAGTTATGTAGCACTAGCCCGATCTTCCGAAAGGTAATGACAAACTCGATAGGTGGAGACTCGACATTGACGATCCGAGCTTCTAATCAGACATGATTTGAATCCCTGCAACCGCTACACCGCTGCTCCATTGGTTATCAACCAAGCACAACTTGATTGACCTCGCCGAGAAGGCTTTCCCTGCAAGCGAATCGAAGGACACAAGCAAGAAAGTATAAACACACAATATGATATTGCAAATATGAATGAAGTAAAGAAAGGTTCAAGCTCTCAATTCGAAAGGACTAATCGACATAGTCGAGGAGAATAAGAACAGGGGTCCTGGATCACTGTAAAAGGACTTGTCGTCACAGCTACAACGAATCAATCTCAGTTTCTCAAAGGAAAACATCGTAATGTGGTGACGGCTACTGAATTTATGAGGGTTAGGTCATTGAGACCCCCCCTGGACGCGCCCCTATGGGCTCCAACATGATACATGGGCCAACAGCCCAAAAGACGGTGGCGCAGCACCCTGATAGATTCTGGATGTCCACTTGTTTCGACGATTCCTGTTGACTCCGATCGAATTTTCAGGTGCGACTGATGCCATTGGAAGCTCCATGAAATTCGGTTTCCATCCATATAAAGAACGCCCAAAACGGACACCGTATGCGACCTGGGCATCATTTTTAGTACGTGCTGCTCCTGGACTCCGAGACAGGCTCGAACTTGAGTTTCTTTGGACCTCCACCTCGGGGACTCGAACCGAATTAGCCTCGGGCCTCCTTCTTAACTTTGACACCCTTGCTGACCTCCTTCCCCTCTATACCATGTGCCAAATATGATCGTATGCATGGGTGTCATGTCCTCCTCATCCTCCCCTTCTTGACGAAAAGCCGTCCTCGGTGTCGATTGTGCTTGAAACTGATCTTGCACAATACAAAGGAGAATGCGGTTGCGAAGACAAAGGGAATGAAAACAATTGTGAGGAGAGATGTGACCATGTTCCCAATTGTGTAGTGTGTGATCTTGCAGAAAACTTTTAGCAAGCCTGTAGGCTCCTTGATTGAAAGACACACGGTGTTTGTCAATACTATCCTGCAAAAGATTAGTACCAACAAAAGGCACAACTGGAATAGATGATTCATTGCAAGAAAATTCAGCACTAACAAACATAGGTAGCAACCAGCATTGCTCCCCTTCTTGGGAGACCAAATTACTAGAGGAACATGTGAATATATTTGTATGATGGCTGCCCTCTAATCGATCACAATATTGCATAACAAAAGGAGAATTCATATTGCTACAGATATAGACTCTATGTATCATATACTGTCCTTTGTTATCATATTTGCCAATAACATGATATGTGTGTTTGGCAAACCAAGGCAATTTAGCATTTTTGAAAAGTCTCACTTCCAAACAATCTAGCTTACACAAATTATCAAATTCAATATAAGCCAAAGTATGTAAGGAAGACAGCAGTTTAAGCTCATAATTGGCACTAGCAATATGCGTAACATGTTTATTTTCAGCATAAGTATTTGGTTCCAAAACATGAACACTGAAGCATTATCAAATAATTCATCTTTATCACAAGGAACATCAAGCACATCATCATGTGACAAAGATAAATCAAGAGATGGTTCCACTAATGATTGCTCTATAATAGCATGATTGGTGGGAAAATTTAGCACATTAAGATAATTCTCACCTTCCGTGAATGTAGCACCATGGGCATTACCTGTGTTTTCATTCTCAGCAGGAGTAACAAAGGATTCTCTCATAAGAATTTTCATATCATTCCAAGTTTGAGGTTTATCTGAAGGACATAAAGAATCTATTGGCGCTAAAAGTTAGCCGATTGACCTTCAGCGTCGGACACACGACCCGGGAGAATCTGCTTAGCTCCTATTCGGGTGATCGCCCTGGTGCGGTTCACGCGGCGAGCCAGCCAATCTGACCTGTTGATTGGCAAGAAAAGAAACGTGTTAAATTCCAGGGGTTCCGATCGGCTAAGGTTCTGATCTCGAAAAAGCGTATCAGCGAATCAGCCGATTTGCTTTATAAAGATAATCGGCTATGATACAGTTGACAATTATGTAGCAATTGCGAAGAAAATTACTAGAATAAACTAGACAAAGCTACGAAAGCAACACTTGAAATAGATCTAATCGGCTATATGATAATGATGAATGAAAATAACAATAAGAGAGCCGATAGTTCAAATTTCAAGCTGGATAACTGATGATAAAACTAGAACAATAGATAAAAAACCTATAATTCTAGTAAATATAGATAACTTGTGAATAAATCTAAACAAAACGACAGCGATGTGCCCGAAGTTAAAGCTTAGATGTTACTCGATAAACGGAACTTACAGAATCGGCCAGAGATCGTGTCGATGCAGCCCCGCCAACCCGTACGAACTCGTGAAAGAGGAAAAGTATTGGCGAAGTCACCGACTTGAAAGTAAAGTATGAGGAAATAGTAGATTGTTGTATTGATTGATGTGTTGTTTACAAATCTCTAAAGATGGCTATTTATAGCCTGTTACAACCAATTTCCTAACTGACTAGGATCTATCTCTAATTTTAAACGAATATTTACAAGCACAACTCGTATCGGAGTTGGTTATTGTACTCCCACGGGCCAATCTTTCTCTATCTTCTTTCTCTAATCCACTTTAAGCCCATATTGGCCCAATCGCTCCAGCCTTCCAATCGGATGATCTCCACCAACTCCGTCCACCAAAACACTGTAGCGCCAATCGGCCCCAACTATAGCACCAATCGGCTGATTCCCAGTCGTGACCTTTTAATCTGCCGCATCGGCCAATTCTTTCTTCCCTTGACGCCGATTCCATATGTGTCAAAATCTGGCGTCAACACATGCCCCCCAGTTTTGGAGTAAAACATAACTTTTACTTCAAAATTCTTTTTTAACTTCTCCTCCAAAACAAACGCGTCAAAAATCTCCTTCCATTTCGAGGTCTCCTACCTGATGATTGCAATCTTTTCGAAATGGGCGCCTGAGACAACCACTCCCCCGAAATTCGCGTAGACGGCGTGGTAAAAATCCCACCTTTACCCCTTCTCTCAGATCGTCTTTAAATACTGGCACGCCCCGCACTTCTTCTTCACAAGCCAGTAACTTCCTTTCTGGTGCATTAGTTTCCACCTTCTTCCAGCGCCCTTTTGGCTTCCAACCGCATCCTCCAGTGATCCCCCTTTCATCCGCATTCCGCTCCATCTTCCCAATGGCGGCACCATCAGCCACTCAACCAGCAACGGAGGCTCCGCCGGCAGCTCCATCAGCGGTGGCAGCAACTCCATCGGTGATGGGGGCTCCACCGGCGGCTTCATCAGTGGTGACAGCTCCACCAGCAGCACCATCGCCAACGATGACTTTCATTCTAGAGGTACTCATCTGGAACTTTTCTTTTTACTTTTACCGTCCACGCATCTTTTTAGATCCGTTCTTAGTTCTTCCCTTATTTTCTTTTTTAGGCAGTCAGACACCAAATAACCATCCATCTTTCCGAAGCTCCTGGTATGATCTTTTTAGGCCCTATGGGGAACCCAGACCCAACCGACTTGATCAACTTGGAAACCCATAGGATTCCGTTTAAGCAGTCGCCTATGAACTTGGATCATTGGTCAGACGCTTTTAGATCTTGGCCGAATGAAACTCCCGGTTGGAAAGAGTGGTACCAAAGAATAGCCAACTCCAAGAGAGTTCAATGGGATGAGCGAAAAATCGGCCAGTGCATCAATCTTTCTCTGTCCCAGATGGAGAAAAATGAACCCTTGGTGATAGCAGCCTCCTATTTCTGGTCTGATGCTCTCAACACGTTCCTTTTCGGACATGGGCCCATGACCCCCCATTCTGGCCGATGTTGTGATGTTGACCGGCCTTGATATTTCTTCCCCCGATACTTCCTTCCATTATCTGCTCAAGTCGACCCATCGGTTGGAGACAAAAGGAATCGGTGGGTGGAAGGGGTACATTAAAAACAACATGAAGACCGGGACAGTTTCAGAGAGAGAATACGTGGCCTTCTTGATGATGTGGCTGGAGAAACATCTTCTCTACAGCAGGGCAGTCGGTCCATCTTCCAATACACAAGCTCTGGCCGAAGTACTATCAAGAGGAGCCGCCGTCCCCCTCAGGAAGCATCTACTAGGATCGGCCTATCACATGTTACACCAAATCAACGTCAAACTATCAAAGGGAGAACCGATTGGAAATCCAGGTGGCCCCTGGTGGTTCATCAATCTCTGGCTCAATTTTTATATGAGCAAGATCTCACAACATCGGGTAGAGCACATGACATTCCCCAATATTGAGTTAGAAGAAAACCCCACTGTACGGCGCCGATGCACCTCTTTCGGCGAAGCAGCGTCAGTCTTCCCTGGTTGCCAGCTCACCGCCACCAAAATAGCCAAATACTTCAGATGTTTTTACAACGGCTTTAGTGAAGAAACCACCAGCTGGTAGCCGTATTAGAGGATAGAGCCACTTTTTGAGCTCCCCTTCTGTTATGATTCGACGTCCAACACCTTTGACAATGATCTCATGGACGTCTTGATCAAGCCAGGGATCTTACCAGTGAACTTTTTCTCGGGAAAAGATGCCCCTACTTACGATTTTTACAATCCATCAGTTGCAGCACGGTAGTTCGGCCTAGGTCAGCTGCCGATTCGAGTCTACTTTGCCGGTCGCGTGAAATTCCGGGACGAGCTCACCAAGGGTCTTGACTACAGTCGGCTGTGCGACCGAGTGCCCAATTCTAGCACCATCGATTTGAACAACTGGATAGTAGCTCCTTTTGCTGTCCAACCATTCAAATTATGGTGGGCAGAATGGAAGCAGCATCTCTTTTGTTCGTCTCCCGCGACATATTGCAATGATCTGGATCCTGACAACATCGACCCGAATGTAGCGGTAATGCTCTTCCCTCAGCTGATTTCGATATCATTTTCCTTCTTATGCTACAAATTTTGTCATTAACCCTTATTTTCTTTTACAGTCCGAGAGTCGACTTCCTCCAACGCGCAGCTGGAGCGGTAGGCCGATAGAGAATCGCTACCCATATACAGAATTCCCACTCATCGGCCATCATGCCCCAACCATTGATGACATCACCACCAGCCGATTGAAATAGACGTCAAAGAAAACCTTAAAGAAGATGAGCCGCCGAGTGCGCGCCTGCACAGAATCGGCCGATCAGTCGGTGACAGCATCGGTTGAATCTCTAGCTACGTCGATTCTCCCAGTCATCGAAGAAGTTGACCCCCAAGCTACTACAGAAGCTGGAGTGACCGCTGCATCATTGCTACTAGAAGCCATTCAGGTGACCTCGTGTTCACATCCTCCTGAGTATTCTCCTGATACTGACTTCTTCTTTATATTAGGCTGCACAAGTCGCCCTAGGGCAATCTTCGCAGCAATCAGCCACACCCCAAACAGAAATTGGAGCGCCAGTAATTCCTCCCACCGAGGTAAAGAATCTCTTAACTCAATTTCTCGATACTTAATCAAAAACTTGACCGATTCTGATGTAGGCTACCCTCCGCACGTTAATTGTACCTTTCCAATAGCCATCAGCCAAGGGACCCACGGAGGTACGACAATCACCACATGTCATCAGACTTAATCATTTGTATTATATTCATAAGAATTTGCTCCTCATACCTTTCCAGGAGGCTGGTCCGAGCAGGGCACCAATAATCGTCGAATCTTCCTCCTCTGATGAGCTGGTCGCACAAGTTCCTGAACCGAGGGCAGCACTCCCGCCGGCACAAGCAGAAGAAATCCGCCTCAAAGAGGTAAGAGACTTATCACCCAAATCGGCCGATTTCCCATTGCCGTCGGCTAATCTGTATTTATTATTTTTTACTCTTTCACATGAACAAGATATACCCAACAACAGTCTTTTCTCTTTCGCGGTCACCCTTTCTGCTGATGAGGAGGTTGCTTCACGTCAAGTCACTTTGAGCTCAATCCCCGATGATGTTCGCGTCAAGCTCGAGAGCATACGAACCCTCCTCCAAGATGATATCGGCCGATTGGTGGAGGACGCCTCGCCGATTCGGTAGCTCTTCAGTGATATTAGAGGCCGAGTCCCAAAAGAGGCGAAAGAAGCTCTGGCGCCTGCCGCATACATTGAATCAATGCGGATCCCAGTGTTCAGAGCTTTGCGCCACATGGCCGATCGCGCCAAGCTGGCCAAAGCTCGTGAGGAGGAAGATTCCTACAAACATCGAGCCCAAGAGGTACAGCATTGAATCAACTTCCTCGAAAGCTCCTGCCTGGATATTGTTGGTGCTATAGATCGCCTTAAGAACTGAAGGGTAGAGCTCGCCAAGGAGATGGAGCAGGTGACCAAAGATATAGCCATTGAAGAGAAAAGACTCCAAGACCTCCCTTCTGTCATCGCCGAGCTGAAGCAAGAAAGACAAAGTCTGGCCCACGAAGCAATCAAGCTCCATCGCCACATGCCAGAAGTCCCAGGATCGGCCAATGACGACCAGCGAACTTTAGACTCGGCCGATCAGGTTAGGCAGCGAGCGATTGCTGCTATTAATGCCCTCCTTGGATGAACTGTAAAAGTACTGGCCGCTCTGTAAAAACATTAATGTATTTTGACCGTTGACGTGTGGATCCAATCCTGACCCATCCTTCGTGGCGGCCTTTCATTTATTACCCCCTTTTACTCCGATAGGACACGTCTTACCAAACTCTTGCCCCTTTTCCTTCTATAAGTATGAGACCCCGTATTGTTTTCAAAGGCATTTGCACCATTCATCCTCTTTTCCTCTAGTAGTTCATACCATCGGACTATTCACCGAGATGTCTTCTTCATCTTCCTCCTCTTCCTTTTCCATCAACCAGGTACGAAATCTTCTTCCATCCTCCGTTCCCTTGTCTAACATTTTGATCGATCTGGCATCGAGCGGTTATTTGTTGATTCTCAGCCGAGATGCCTTAGTCCTGAACTGGAATGGGCGATCGAAATCATGCACTCCGATGAACCGTTTTAACAGGCGGACAAAGATCTGATCAGAGCTCATCGCGAAGAACTCAGAGATCACGTTCCTGCTGAAGTTCAGAAGATCTAGGATCACATCGACGCCAACTGCTCCAGGCGGCCGCCAATCGAAAGGAGTCATCCACTTCCTCGCCCAGTCGCCCTCAAAGACGCTGCAGCGGGAACGCCTCAACCGCCACTTGACCGGAGCCACCCCCTTCCTTGTCAAGTTGAGGCTGAAGCCGCGATGAAGGACTTGGAGAAAAAGAGCATCCACCTCTTGATAGAATTAGGTCGGGTAGAGAAGGAGATTAAGAAAAAGCATGGTCAATAGATGTGTTGGTACTTTTTGTTCTAAGGGCAACTTGTACCGTGTCGGCCATGTACCCCGTCATTTGTACTGAATAATAAATTGGCCGGATCAAACGAATGTTTTGTTCTTAATGCGATGTTATCTTTGCATCGGCTATAAAGATCTAATAGGAGTTGGCCGCGCCATCTTGATACACTCCACCATTAGTTATGCATCGACCCATATACTAGGATAGTACCTCTTCAGATATCTTTCATTCAAGTCCCTTGTGAACTCCTCTCCTTCGATCGTTTCCAGTATATATGCGTTTCCCGGGGCGCATCGGCCGATTTTATACGGCCCTTCCCAAGTGGGCGACCATTTACCGAACTTGGGATCCTTGGACCCTATCGGCAGTACCAACTTCCATACCAAATCTCCTTGGGAGAATATCTTGACCTTGACCTTCTCGTCGTACCACCTGGCCACCCTCTTCTTGTTCTCCTCAATGCTGATCAGGGCCCTCAGTTGTTGACCTACCAAATCCTCGAGCTCTCCTTTCATGAGGAGGGAATAGTCATCGGCCGTCAACTGATCTTGAAGCGAAGTGCGTCTTGACCCTGTCCTTAATTCCCAAGGCAACACCGCCTCATGACCATATACCAATTGATAACGAGATATTTTAGTGGCCCCGTGGCAAGCCATCCTGTAAGCCCATAGAGCTTCGGTCAGACATAACTGCCACTTTTTAGGCTGTTCCTCAATCTTCCTTTTAATCAACTTGATTATCCCCTTATTGGATGATTTAGCTTGAGCATAATATGGAGAAGAATTCAGCAACTTGATTCCCATATCGGCAGTGAACTCCTCAAACTCTCCTGAAGTGAACATCGTTCCTTGGTCAGTTGTGATGATTTGAGGGATACCGAAATGATAAACAATGTGGTCCCTTACGAAATTGACCATAGCGGCCGATGTTACGGCCTTCAATGGGATGGCCTCCACCCATTTGGTAAAATAATTGGTAGCTACTAATATGAACTTGTGTCCCTTGCTTGATGGAGGATAAATCTGTCCGATGAGGTCTATTCCCCAACCCCTGAATGGCCATGGCTTGATTATCGGATTCATAGCCGATGCTGGCGCACGTTGCACGTTGCCAAACTTCTGACAGTCTTGACATCCTTTATAATATTTAAAGCAGCCTTCGAGTATCGTAGGCCAATAATATCCGTTATTCCTAATCATCCACTTCATTTTATGAGCCGATTGGTGAGCTCCGCACACGCCTTCGTGGATTTCTCCCATCAGGATCTTTACCTCCTCCGTCCCCAGGCATTTGAGCAGAACTCCGTCAATCGTTCGGTAAAACAAACCTTCTTCGAGTAGTACATACTTTGTGGCCTGAAAACGCACTTGCCGATCCACTTTCTTGGATGGATCCTTCAAGTAATCGGCGATCTCCTTTCGCCAATCATTGGCCGCAAGTTCCAGAGTCATGGCACCTTGAATCGGCCGATATCTGGACGCGTGTTGGGCAAGCCTATTGGCCTCTTCATTATAGTTTCTGGGAATATGCTCAATAACCGCGGACTTGAATTCCTTTAAAAGTTGGAGGCAATCCTCGTAGTAAATTCTCAGGACATCATCTTTCCATTCAGATCTTCCCGTCAATTGGTCTACGATGAGCATGGAATCCCCAAAAATCTCCACAGCGTGGGCTTTGATCTCTCTCAATAATTGAATGCCCTTTAGGACGGCTTGGTATTCTGCTTGATTATTGGTTGCGGATGCTTCTATCGACAGAGAGAAATCATAACTTGCCCCCTGAGGCGATATGAGGACGATGCCGATTCCTGATCCGGCCCCACACGAAGAACCATCGAAGTATAGAGTCCATGGAACTGGTTCAATGACAGCGACTTCTAGTCCACAATGCTGGGCTACGAAGTCGGCCATGACTTGACCCTTGACAGCTTTGGTCGATTCGTACCTTAGGTCAAACTCTGATAGATCTAGGATCCACTTCCCAATCCGTCCTTTCAAAATCGGCAGCGATAGCATGTATTTCACTATATCATCCTTGCATACGACTATGCATTCTGCCGATAACAGGTAGTGCCTGAGCTTGATGCATGAGAAATAAACACATAGGCACAACCGCTCTACCGGCGAATATCTTGTCTCAGCGTCCAGAAGTCTTCTACTAACATAATATATTACACGTTCCTTTCCTTCGAACTCCTGTACCAGTACCGATCCGATAGCCCGTTCATCGGCCGATAAATATAGTCTGAATGGCTTGTCAGCTTGTGGTGGGACCAATACAGGTGGCGAGATCAGATATTGCTTGATGTCTTCCAGTGCTTTTCGCTATTCTTCTCCCCATACGAATTCCTGGTCTGGCTTCAATTTCAATAATGGCGTGAAAGCTTGAATACGCCCGGACAGGTTGGGTATGAATCTTCTGATAAAGTTGACTTTGCCGATTAGGGCTTGCAACTCAGTTTTGTTCTGTGGGGCCACGACCTTATTGATGGTCGCTATGATTTTTCGGTTGACTTCTATCCCGCGCTCATGAACCATGAATCCCAGAAATTGCCCGGACGATACACCAAATGCACACTTGTTCGGGTTCATTTTCAATCCATGCTTCCTTGTGCACTCCAATACTTCTCGCAGATCGGTCAGATGCTCTTGATGCCCTTTTGATTTGACCACGATGTCATCAATGTAGATTTCCACCAAGGCACCAATGAGCTTATGGAAGATGTAATTCATAGCCCGTTGATATGTAGCGCCGGCGTTCTTTAATCCGAAGGTCATTACTACCCACTCGAATAAACCGAGGTGGCCCGAACACCTGAAAGCCGTTTTCGAAATGTCTTCTTCAGCCATTAATATCTGATTGTACCCAGCATTACTGTCCATAAAACTGATGACTTTATGTCCTACAGTGGCATCTATCAACACGTCGGCTGTCAGCATTGGATACCCGTCCATCGGCATAGCCTGATTAAGGTTCCTGAAGTCAATGCATACGCGCAGCTTTCCGTTTTTCTTGTATACGGGTACAGTATTAGAGATCCACTCGGCGTAACGGCACTGCCAAATAAATTTTGCTTCAATCAGTCTTGTAATCTCAGCCTTTATATCAGGTAGAATTTTAGGATTGCATCGTCGTGCGGGCTGCTGATATGGCCGATATCCTGGCTTTATAGGCAACCGGTGTTTAACAATGGACCCTTCTAGACCAGGCATCTCATGGTATTCCCAAGCAAAATAATCTTTGAATTCTTTTAATAAATTTGACAATTTACACTTATATTCGGGATCCAGGTTAGCACTAATGTACGTCGGCCTTAGTTTGGTGCCATCACCTAAATCTATCATCTGTAATGAATCGGCCGACGTAAACCCGTGCCCTAGCTTCCCATCTTCTCGGACGAACTGATCCATCTAATCTGAATCTTCAGAGCCGACTGCTCAGATCGGCTGTTGGCCAAAATCGGACACTTTCAGGAAATCGGTGTCCCAAGTTCTTCCAGATATGCACTTGACGTGTTCGCAGCTCCACTGCTGCGTATCGGCCGCGGCAACACTGTAGGCGGAATCGGCGGTGACTATCTCGATGTTGTCATCGACCCATTGTACGAGGCATTGATGCATTGTAGATGGGATGTAGCAATTTGCGTGTATCCAATTACGACCGAGCAACATATTGTAGGACCCTTTGCCATTAATAATAAAGAAAGTAGTGGGAAGGATCTTACTGCCGATGGTGAGGTCAATGCAAAGTGCTCCGCGGGAGGGAGACATGTTGCCTTCGAAGTCCTTGAGCATCATGTCCGTCTTGGTCAGATCTTCGTCACTTTTACCCAGTTTCCAGAACATGGCGTACGGCATGATGTTGACTGCAGCGCCTCCATCTACTAGTAGCCTAGTGACAGGTCGACCATTGACGTATCCTTTGAGGAACAGTGCCTTGAGGTGTTGCCGTTTTTCATTTTCGGGTTTCTCAAAAGTGGCTGTCATTGGCTCCAAAGCCAATTGCGCCATCTGTTCCTCTATCTTCATCGTGTCGTACCGATCGGCGGGAGCCATGAACTCCATCAGCAAGATGAACACCATGCTGACGTCAGCTGCCGATCCCTGATTGCCATCTTCCTCATTGTTGTTTCTTTTGGGGCGCCAAATTCGAGACCTGTCATCCTTCTTATCCACCATCTACCTATGCTCTTCTTCCTGTTGTTCCCACTGGTGCAGGCGTTGGATCCTTCATTTTTGGGATTTGGTCAATCCATCAAGGCACCACCTGGGGTTCACCTGTTTGGCCGGCGGTCAGGCGCGCTCCCAATCCGGTTCCCATCCTAGGTTTTCATCTAACACCCTAGCGTCAGCCATCTCTTCTAGCTGATCGTGTGCGCTGACTCTGCCCCCCGGTCGGTCGTGCTGGTCAGATCTGCCCCCCTGCCGATCATACTGTTCACGTCTGCCCCTTGGCCGATCATACCGGTCAACTCTGCCCCCAGCCGATCACGCATTGAAAGGCGCCGATCCTCTTGCTCACACCAGTTTCTACTGATTGGCTCCGATCCTCTTTCCCGGGAGCAAGACCTCTTGAACAGGCGATTATCATGATATGGACCGCTACACTCTGGGCAGTTATCAGTCGATGGCAACCTGAGGTTATTTTCCTAGCAATGGATGAAGAACGGGCATCGCCAATGATCTTCGTGTTGCTGCATTATTTCTTCGTGATATCTCGAACTTTCCTGCTGCCGCTGATATTTGTTGAGCAAGAATTGGGAAGTAATAGGTCTACGCGGCCTTTCCGATCCTTCACCTTCATCGTCAACCCATCTCTTCCCCTTGACATCCTCAACCGTAGCCTGATTTCTGGGGTCCACAGCTCCGCTTTTCTTGGCCGATTCTGACATCAGCACTGTGGTTTGAAGCGCGTTCCTCCCCGTATCAACCATGTTAGTGGGGAAAGGGTACTGATCAATCTTCATTGGCTTCGCTGGCTTTGTCGGGACCTCGAACTTGAGCCTGCCTTGCTCGATGGCCGATTGTATCTGCTGATGGAAGATTTTGCACTCGTTTGTGTCTTGGGACGTGGCATTGTGCCATTTTCAATACTTCATCTTCTTGAGCTACTCGACCGACGGGATTGTATGATAAGGTGAGAGCTAGATCTGCCCCTCTTGGAGAAGTAAGTCAAAAATCTTGTCAGCCTTTGATGTGTCAAAGCCAAACGCTTCTGGTTCTTTCTTCCCGAACGGGCATGATATTGGCTTCTTCCCTTTCAGCCATTCTGCTAGGCCGATTTCTGCTTCTTCGTCAGATTCAGATCCCTCTAGGTATGCCACCTTTTTCTGAAAATTTCTCCGCTGATCAAAAGGGCCTACTTCTTGGCCAGCTAATCGGTGAATGATCTAACTCAGGCTTTTGAACTCCTGGGAAGCGTACTTTTCTTTGATGTGCGGCAGGAGACCTTGGAAGGCGATATCGGCCAGCTGCGCGTCGGTCAAGGCTAGGGTGTAGCACTTGTTTCTGACCTCTCTGAACCTCTGCACATAATTAGACACTGGCTCATCGCTCCTCTGCCTGAGGCTGGTCAGATCCAAAAGCTTCATCTCATGGACTCCCACGTAGAAGTACTTGTGGAATTGCTTTTCTAGATCGGCCCAAGTAACGATGGAGTTGGGCGGTAGCGTAGTGAGCCACTGGAAAGACGACCCTGACAAAGACGACGAGAACAGACGTACCCGTAGAGCATCTTGTGTGGCAGCCTCCCCGCACTGGATGATGAATCTGTTCATGTGTTCCACAGTTGAGGTGTCATCTAGCCCTGAAAACTTGGTGAAGTCAGGAACTTTGTACCGATGGGGAAACGGTAGTAGATCGTAGGCAGGCGGGTATGGCGTTTTGTACATGTAGGTTTGTACCTTCGGTTTCAACCCGAATTGATCTTGAATCACCTCCGCTATCCTTGCTGTCTAATCCACTTGCTGCTGATGAACAACTTGTTGGGGAATCGGCACATGTTGGTGGATTGGAGGCGGGATGACCGGGTGATGAATCAGAGCGTGTAGCGGATTCTGCGGTAACGTGGCTAGCTGAGTGGTTGACAGTTGATGGCGCAGCGAACCGACCATCTCATCGTACAGTATCATTGGCACCACACCTCGGAGTGTTTCAGCAGCGTCCGCCCCCCTGCCGGTTTTTGACGTGGCCGGTTGGTATTGTGGAACCGTCGGCCGGATGGCCGATTGGAATGGTGCCTGTATCGGAGAGCCTCCATACAGGCTGATTGATCCAGAACCCCCCAAGGCACTAAGTTTGATGGCGATGATTGCACGGAACAAATCTGAGCAGGTTGAGGCGGTGCTTGTGATTGAAAGCATGGTGCACCGTTGTATCCTGGATGCATTGAAGGCACTACGGTGTTATGTCCTCCATGTTGTGTTGGCATCGGTTAAGGAGTCGATTGAGACGTGCTCGGTAAGCTCTTGACTGGGGCTACAATGGGCGGGGCGTATGCTGGCCCCTGAAATCCTTGAGATACCCCATTAGCCAGTGAGCTGATGATGGCATTGTACACCGTGTTGGCCATCACCGGAGATTGATCGATTAAGGCCTGGTAGACAGACTGCTGGATCATATCCGACATCTTGGCCGAATCCTCAGCGATGGTGATCTGGTGGGGAGTTGGAAAAGGAGCTTTCTTGGCGGTCTCCCCGCTCCTGGTACGACTGAAAGATTGCAAGCATGTTTTCCTGTATTGTTCCATTGGCTTTGCCAACTCTTCTTTCTGGTCATCCTTGAGATCTGCTTCCGTCACCTCGATGGCGTTGTCTTCGGAGATCTCGGCAGCTTTTGACATGGTGGATGTTGAGGTCGTCCCACCGAGCGTGCCAAAAGTGTGTTGGCACTAAAAGTCAGCCGATTGACCTTCAGCGTCGGACACACGACCTTGGAGAATCTGCTTAGCTCCTGTTTGGGTGATCGCCCTAATGCGGTTCGCGCAGTGTGCCAGCCAATCTAACTTGTTGATTGGCAAGGAAGGAAACGTGTTAAATTCCAGGGGTTCTGATCGGCTAAGGTTCCGATCTCGAAAAAGCGTATTAGCGAATCGGCCGACAATTACATAGCAATTGCGAAGAAAATTACTAGAATAAACTAGACAAAGCTAAGAAAGCAGCACTTGAAATAGATCTAATCGGCTATATGATAATGATGAATGAAAATAACAATAAGAGAGCCGATAGTTCAAATTTCAAGCTGGATAACTGATGATAAAACTAGAACAATAGATTAAAAACCTATAATTCTGGTAAATATCGATAACTTGTGAATAAATCTAAACGAAACGACAGCGATGCGCCCGAAGTTAAAGCTTAGATGTCACTCGATAAACGGAACTTACAGAATCGGCCAGAGATCGTGTCGATGCAGCCTCGCCAACCCGTACGAACTCGTGAAAGAGGAAAAGTATTGGCGAAGTCACCGACTTGAAAGTAAAGTACGAGGAAATAGTAGATTGTTGTATTAATTGATGTGTTGTTTACAAATCTCTAAAGATGGCTATTTATAGCCTGTTACAACCAATTTCCTAACCAACTAGGATCTATCTCTAATTTTAAATGAAAACGAATATTTACAAGCACAACTCGTATCGGAGTTAGTTATTGTACTCCCACGGGCCAATCTTTCTCTATCTTCTTTCCCTGATCCACTTTAAGCCCATATTGGCCCAATCGCTCCAGCCTTCCAATCGACCGATCTCCACCAACTCCGTCCGATAAAACACTGTAGCGCCAATCGGCCGATCCCCAACTGTAGCACCAATCGGCCGATTCCCAGTCGTGACCTTTTAATCTGCCGCATCGGCCAATTCTTTCTTCCCTTGACGCTGATTCCATATGTGTCAAAATCTGGCGTCAACAGAATCCCACCAAGATAAAGCAGAATGTCACAAAACAGTAGCTGCACTTTTTACATTCCTCCTTGGACACATGAAGCGAGTTGCAAATATGTTATCTGTTGCAATTTCCCACTCAATGTATGCATCAGCACCTATACCATCATATGTTGGTGGATATGAACAACCTGTCATTGTTAGAAAATAGCAAAAGACAACACCAAAATATTATCCCTATCAACTAGCAACTACTGGATGGTGGTGAAAGTGGAATGCAATATCTCAAGCAGCTTACCACCGTCTTGTAAGTGTTCTTACCAAAGCCAAACAGGGCGCTACAATCAATTGTCGAGCTTGAGGGTAACAGTTGCAAGGTGAACCTGTACTGATCAGAAGTATGTATGTGGAGCTGTAGGCAGGCTCAATATGGTAGCAAGGAAAAGCAATAATTCAATTCAGAATTTGGAAGACTGAAAAGTAGTCCCAAGCTAGTCTATGTCGTCGGCCTAAACTCGTCCTAGACTTAGTTCAAGCAAGCAACAAAACAACTCACCACAAGGACTCAAAGGATGCAAGCACTTCTGAATTTTTTATTTCTTTTTTCCTTCTTTCTTTCTTTCCTTTTTTTTTTGGTGCAGCTTTTTCTTCACTTTTTCAGCACCTCTTTGCCTTTTGCTTGTTTCTTTTTTAATATAACAGAAAGTGCCGCAGACAATATTACAATTAAAATACACAAGTTTGCACTTCGGTACAAAACCAAAGCCTTGTTGTCGAGTAGCAACAAGGAAACTTATGGCTCAACTATTTATGGAAACATGCAAGGACTAGCTGACACAACCAGATCAGGCGCAAATAAACAGCAGTGAGCAAAGGATTGCGACTCAGATTGACAACAATCTGGTGAAGTATGTCTTGTGCACGGTGTCCTTGCCAAAAGAACTCGGACTCCAAAATTGGATAGCAATATTTTAGTCCAATTGCTGCAAAGATCACTTGTCTTCTCTTCCCTCACATTGATAATACTTTCCTCTTTCTAACATTGTATACAACAAGCAAGAACAACACTTGTTTGCCCAAATACAAATTGGCACTAAAATTATTATGAGGATAAATCGACTAGGTGCCAAAACAATTAAGCAAGACCTGATACTAAAGACAAGAACAAAACCTAGACAAGACAAACACAATAACACCGCAAGGGACCAAAATTGAGAAAAGCAAATCTGAAAAGAAAAATTGTGGGGCACAAATGGGGTTGTACGATAGTGGAATTATTTTTTTATAGGGCTTTTTGTGGACTATAGGTAATTGACAAAAACAAATCTAAAGGGATACAAAGGTGTATACCTCACGGGTAACCTAGAATCCTGATACCACTTGATGTAGCATTGGCTCAAACTTCCGAAAGGTAATGATAAATTCGATTGGTGGAGACTCGACGTTGACGATCCGGATTTCTAATCAGACACGATTCAAATCCCTGCAACCGCTACACTGCTGCTCCATTGGTTATCAACCAAGCACAACTTGATTGACCTCGCCGAGAAGGCTTTCCCTGCAATCGAATCGAAGGACACAACCAAGAAAGTATAAACACACAATCTGATATTGCAAATATGAATGAAGTAAAGAAGGGTTCAAGCTCTCAATTCGAAAGGCCAAATCGACACAGTTGAGGAGAACAAGAACAAGGGCCCTGGATCACTGTAAAAGGACTTATCGTCATAGTTACAACGAATCAATCTCAGTTTCTCAAAGGAAAACCTGAACTAAACAAAATCCAAACCCTAATGTGGTGACAGCTACTGAATTTATGAGGGTTAGGTCATAGAGACCCCCCTGGATGCGCCCCTATAGACTCCAACACGATACACGGGCCAATGGCCCAAAAGACGGTGGCGTCACCTGACATATTCTGGATATCCACTTGTTTCATCGATTTCCATTGACTCCAATCGAATTTTAAGGTGGGAACAGTTCCATTGGAAGCTCCATGAAATTTTGTTTCCATCCATATAAAGAAAGCCCAAAACGGACACCATATGCGACCTAGGCGTCATTTTTAGTACGTGCTGCTCCTGGACTCCGAGACGGGCTTGAACTTGAGTTGTTTTGGGCCTCCACCTCGGAGACTCGAACCGAATTAGCCTCGGGCCTCCTTCTTGACTTGGACACCCTTGGTGGCCTCTTTCCCCTCTATACCATGTGCCAAACATGGTCGTATGCATGGGTGTCATGTCCTCATCACGTAGACCATCTTCTGTCCACTCCTAATGATCTGTTAGATAAAGTACAAGTGATTAGTATATTGAACGCATATATGAATCACTAAATATTAAGGTGCAATGAATTGAGCAACGTGTTTACATGCTTATTTTTTTTACTTAATGAACACTTATAGATATCTTTGAACTAGGATTTGGCGCTGCTGTAAATAAACAAGACAGTAAAAAGGCAGTGAACAAGAAAATAAAAAAGACAAGTAAATTTGCAATGTGGTAGTGCAACTGCAAGTTTGGCACCATTTTAACTAGTACACTAAAAGTTATTATGAATCTAACTAGGCGCACAATATCGCATAAGCTGGTAAGCATCATGGTTGACTGAGACTTTATCAAATCACACATACATCAGTATCAGTATCAGAGAGGAGAATAGAACCTATACCTGATGTAAGTAACAAAATCATTCACCTTCACATTTCAGCAAAGTACAGCAATGATCTACAGATTGGACAACTATAACTTTGTTGCCTTTGTTCTTTTCACATGCCGCCTACAACAAACTGAAAACATGTAAGCCACACGCTCCATATTTGCATGTAGAATTCGAGAGTGTGGTTTATGGAAGAAGCTTACCATCCTTTTGGCCGTGGTCCTCAGTCCCTCACCTCCCTCCATGCTTCCTGCAAAGGGGCAAATGATCCCTCACCTCCCTCCTTGCTTCCTGCAAGGGACAAATGAAAAAACAACATAGGAAAATGATTAGCTATTACTGTAGTATTAGAATGATACTGATGTTTTAAAACAGAGATAAAAAGTGCTTTAAAACAGTTCATTTTACTAAGCATATTTCAATCTTGTCACGCTAATTAAAAGTGCTTTAAAACAGTTCATTTTACTATGCAGAAAATCTAATAGTAGGAAGGGGTAAAACAACCTCTTTGCAGTAACTTCTCTTTTTAAGTAAGGGTTCCTCAAGGACCACAATCTGTTGGGGGTATACCAAAGTTGCTGCACAAGATCTAGCTAACCTTAGAACAGAGGATCAAGACATGGAAACTTAATCTACAGATGTCCATTTATTATCCAGTTGCATCCTTTATAAGCATGGTTGCAAGTAGGATTACAAGTAGCAAACAAATCTAGTTTAGTATATTACATACGGATTTTCAGCAGAACTGACACAAAGCAGGATGCTAAATGCCACACTCTGAACTCCAAAGTCGAAACCCCTGCTGAAATTAGCGACTCCGAAACCCCAATCAGAGGTGATGGCAAACTGAGAGAGAGGAAGGAGAGAAAGAGGGGGAGGCTTACAGATCCGCACGACGTTGGGATCCTCGATGTCATTGGTGGCCTGTTGGTGGCCCGGTCAAGCAAGGCCGGCACGGCGGCGGCTAGCCCGAGCCCTCCGACCCCTCCGCGGCTAGCGTGGGTGTGGTGGTGCCCCATCCCGCTCGAGCGCTGCCCTCACGAGGCCCTCCTAGTTGCCCGCTGCCCGATCGCCCCTCCAGCGCCTGGACTATGCCGCCATCGTGCATGGTGGTGGTGGCGAGCTGGTGGCGAGCCCGAGGCCGGCCAACCGCTCCCCGCGGGTGTAGCATGGCGGCGTGCCGCGCGATCTGGAGAGCACGTTTGGGGGGAGGCCGCAGGCCGGATGGGAGCAGAGGGTGGATTCAAGACAGACGTGCATGGGAGGACTGGAGGGGCGAGGGGAGGGAAAGAGAGCAGAGCGGCGATTGGATCTGAGCTAAGGAGGGGTGATGAGGACATCAACACCAATGATACATCCACACCTACACAAGTACCAGTTTCTGATCCTATTGCTCGCGCCCGTGCTCGTCAACTTAATAATCAAGTAAGTTCACTCTTGAGTTCCTGTCCATCCTATTTAGACCATGGAGACGTGTGCACTCTTAGTTTTGTTAGGAACCAGGGAGAAGACCGAAAGGGAAAAGGACTCGCGCAGGCTGGATTCGGACTCCAGGATAGTACCAACTTGTGATGGTCACCATGGTCGCATACGGAATCGGATTGGGGCGTTCAAGCACTTCACAAATTTTTTATGAAGTCTATTTCCATATGGATCTAAACTCAAGTCCATATCTAATCTGTGGCGGTCGCAATGACCAATTTACTACCAAAATATTTTCTAGTGCTGCATCACTTTAATTTAGCCCAATGGGCCGTGTATCAAGTCGGGTCTAATAGGGACGCGTTCTAGGGTTGGAGCACGGCCCCAACACCCTGGTGGTCATCCTCCCACCTTCATATACCCCTTAGCCTCCACCAAGAACAGTTGGGTTTTGTTTAGATCAAGTTTAGCTCTCGCTACTTGCTTGTAGCGCGCGTGCTGGATCAGCCGCCCATCTTCCTATCTTCGGAACCGCACCTTATTGAGATTGAGTTGGAAACCTTCATCTTCATCTAGTAAATTCAGTACTTGTTATACTTGTTCTTGCTAGTTCTTCGATTGCTTGCTGGACGAGTGCCCTAGTGGCCGGGTGACGCGCTCCACAAGATTGCAGCAGCCATTGGAGGTGGTGTATTGGTTGCTAAGGCGCAGCTTGGAAGGCTGTAGTCGGGCCGTGAACGCTGTCTCTATCGACCAATCGAGTTATCCCCCACCTCTCATCGAAAGATCGGGAATCAACCCTAGCGGGTATATCAAGGGGTGAGGTGAGGGAGAGAAGATAGGCGGAAGGGAGCGGCCGATGGGGAAGGGAGCGGGCGGGGTAGGGTTTTGGAAGGGCACAATGATGGTATATTTATTGGAATTGCGGAGCATCCTAGCCGTCAGTTCAATCCAACAGTGTAACGTTAGGCCGTCCATGCACACAAGAAAATGGCCCAGAGCCAGGGTTTTTGGCCCGTTTAGCTTTATTTTTTTTATTTTCAACTAACTAAGGAACCTTGTGAAATAACTTGTAAATATAATTATCTTAAATACCTAAATACATTTTTTACATATAATAGACTACATAGGTATTGTTATATAGGAGTTTCAACATTTTTTGAACTAATTTACTATTTTCTATAGGTTAAATAATTTTCTACATGTTAATTGAAAGTAATTTCAATTTGAACTACATATGTATCAAATAAGAGTCCAAAAATGCATAAAAATTATGTTTAAACTTATATGTTCCATTGTAACCCATATACCAGATATACATGAAAATTCAATTATATTCTAGGGTTAATTCAAACTTCTATGTCCAAATTACCACAAAATAATTACAATAATATCTAAAATTGGTCAGGAAATTCTACAAATTGATGTGGCAACATAATTTTTGTCCATAAGCTTCCAATAGAAATTTAAATAATTTTGATAAAGTGGTACTATATATTGTTCACAAATGGATACATATCTCATGTAGTTTCTTATAACTCAAGTTAAAATTTGATATTTGAATACTTCTGTTGACGCCAGATTTTGACACGAGTAAAATCGGCGTTAGAAGTGGAAGAAATCAGCAGATGCGGCGAGATACAAGGGCGACGATTGGAAATCTGCCGATTGCTGCTACAGTCAAGGATCGGCCAATTGATGCTACAGTCGAGGATCGGCCGATTGATCCTTGGAGTTCCGCCTCACCCGACCCCTGAGGCTTGGGATCGGACGCGCCCAACCCTCCAAGGGAGGATCTCCGCCTCGCCCGACCCTCCAAGGGACGATCTCCGCCTCGCCCGACCCCTGAGGTTTGGGATCGGACGCGCCCGACCCTCCAAGGGAGGATCTCCGCCTCGTCCGACCTTAGTTCCCAGGGTCGGGATGAGTCTGAGCCCTCGATATGTGGGTCCTGATCGGTTACCCCTTGCCAAAGAGGTGATTGGCCGATTAGGAGGTTGGAATAGTTGGGCCGATGTGGGCTTAAAAAAGATTATGAAGATGAAGAGGGGGTCAGCCCATGAAGCACGTGAAAATAGTACGAATCGTACTTGTAAATATTCGTTTTCTGTTTAAATTTAGGGATAGAGTTCTAGTCGGATAAGAAGTCGTTTGAACGGGGCTATAAATAGCCACCCTTGTAGATCTGTAATCATCATCAACTCAATACAACAAACTACTATTTCCTCGTACTTACTTTCGAGCAGGCGACTTCGCCAATACTTTTCTTCTTTTCACGAGTTCGTACGGGTTGGCAAGGCTGCATCAATTTGATCTCCGGCCAATTCTGTAAGTTCCGCTTATCGAGTAATATCTGAACTTTAACTTCGGGCGCATCATTGTTGTTTCGTTTAGATTTATTCACTAGTTATCGATATTCACTAGAATTCTAGGTTTTACTTGTTATTCTAGTTTTATCACCAGTTATCCAGCTTGGAATTAGAACTTTCGGCTTTCTTATATCTTGTTACGTGATTTACCGCTTTCCACATAGCCGATTCAGATCTATTCCTAGTGTTACTACCGTAGCGTTGTTTAGATTACTCCAGCAGTTTTCTTTATAAACGTTGCGTGGTAATCGGTTGCATCATAGCCGATTCCTTCATTACCGCAAATCGGCCGATTCGCTGATAAGCTTTCTCGAGATCGGAACCTTAGCCGATCGCAACCTCTGGGAAGGGATACGTTTATTTCCTTGCCAATCAACAGGTCAGATTGGCTGGCACGCCGCGCGAACTGCACCAGGGCAATCACCCGAACAGGAGCTAAGCAGATTCTCTCGGGTCGTGTGTCCGACGCTGGGAATTCGATCAGCTGATTTCTAGCGCCAACACACTTTTGGCACGCCCAGTGGGACGGATACAACCGCCACCATGTCGAAAGCTGCTGAAGTCTCCGAAGATAATGTCATTGAAGTGACAGAAGCAGATCTCAGGGACCACCAGAAGGAAGAACTAGAGAGGCAGACGGCATACAACCGGAAGACATGTCTGCCGTCCTTCAATCGCACCAGGAGCGGGGAGACTATCAAAAAGGCTCCGTTTCCAACTCCCCGCCAGATCACAATCACCGAGGACTCGGACAAGATGTCCGAGATGGTTCAGCAATCCGTCTATCAAAGCTTTCATCAATCAATCCCCGGTGCTTTCTAATATGGTATACAATGCCATCATCCGCTCCTTGGCTAGCGGTGTATCTCAAAGGTACTAGGGGCCGGCATATGCTCCGCCGATTACGGCTCCGAACAAGAATACACCTTATTCGGCTTCTCAGCTGATCCAATTTCCAGTTGGGGGTTCTGGCGCTTCCTCATCATCGACCCCTATGGGGTTTAATGGCACGCAACACCTCCAGCCACGTCCCATTCAGTTGTCCTCTGTGCAGTTTCCTCCGGTTAATCCAGCGCCTTGGGGGGCACCATCAGTGACGGCCGTCCAGGATCAATCGGCCAACCATGGAAGCCCTCAATTCCAGGCTTCTTTCCAGGCGGCCACTCGACCAACCATGCCGCAGTAACAGCCTGTCGCACCAGAGATGAGCAGAGCAGCAGAGTCAACAGAAGTACTCCGGGGCACCGCGCCGCTCATACTATATGACGAAACAAGCGGCTCATTCAAGCAGCCAACCTAGAATACGCAGCCGGCTATGACACATCAAATGCCACATGCTTTCACTCAACATCAAGTCATCCCGCCGCCAATATACCAGCACGTACCAGTTCCTCAGCCAACAGTTTACCAGCAACAGCCGGACTAGTCGGCACGTATAGCAGAGGTGATTCAGGAACAATTCGGCTTGAAACCAAAGGTGCAGACCTACACATACAGGACACCGTATCCGATTACATACGACTTACTGTCATTTCCTCATCGGTATAAAGTTCCTGATTTCACCAAGTTTTCGGGGCTGGACGACACCTCAACCGTAGAACACGTGAACAGATTCATCATCCAATGCGGAGAAGCAGCGGCGCAGGATGCTCTACGGGTGCGACTTTTCTCGTCATCCCTGTCTGGGTCGGCCTTCCAGTGGTTCACAACTTTACCGCCCAACTCGATAATGACATGGGCCGATCTGGAAAGGCAATTTCATAAATACTTCTACGCCGGGGTACATGAGATGAAGCTGTCCGATTTGACCAGCCTCAGGCAGAGAAGCGACGAGCCAATATCCTCATATGTACAGAGGTTCAGGGAAATCAGAAATAAGTGCTACTCCCTGGCCCTGACTGATGCACAGTTGGCCGATATAGCCTTCCAAGGTCTCCTATCTCACATCAAAGAAAAATACGCCTCACAGGAGTTTGAGAGCTTGAGCCAAATCGTCCACCGATTGTCCGGTCAAGAAGTGCGTTTTTTCGATCCATGGAGGAACTTCCAGAAGAAGGTGGCATACTTAGAAGAGGTTGAAACCGAAGAAGATACAGAAATCGGCCTCGCGGAATGGGTTAAAGGGAAGAAGCCGATATCATGTCCGTTCGGCAAGAAGGAGCCGGAAACGTTCGGATTTGACACATCAAAGGCCGATAAAATCTTCGACCTCCTCCTCCAGGAAGGACAGATCAAGCTCTCGCCATACCATACGATTCCTTCTGCCGAACAGCTGAAGAAGATGAAGTATTGCAAGTGGCACAACGCTACCTCCCATGACACGAATGAATGCAAAATCTTCTGGCAGCAGATACAGTCGGCCATTGAGCAGGGCAGACTCAAATTTGAAGTGCCAACAAAACCAGCCAAGCCGATGAAGATCGACCAGCACCCCTTCCCCACTAACATGGGTCTTGGCTTTGTCGGAGTTTGACCTTCGATATGAATCGGCAAAGGCCGTTAAGGGTCAGGTCATGGCCGATTTCGTTGCCCAACACTGCGGACCAGAGACTACCTTCGTGGAACCGGTACCTTGGACCTTATACTTTGATGGATCGTCATGTGGGGCTAGATCAGGAATCGGCATCGTCCTCATATCGCCTCGGGGGGCAAGCTATGATTTTTCTCTGCCGATAGAAGCATCCGCCACTAACAATCAAGCAGAGTACCGAGCTGTACTGAAGGGATTACAATTGCTAAGAGAAGTCAAGGCCGATTCTATCGAAGTTTTTGGAGATTCCATGCTTATTGTGGATCAATTAACAGGGAAGTCCGAATGCAAGGACGATGTGTTGAGGATTTATTACGAAGATTGCCTGCAGCTTCTGAAAGAATTCAAATCGGCAGTCATTGAGCACATCCCAAGGAATCACAACGAGGATGCCAACAAGCTCACCCAACACGCATCTGGGTATCGGCCGATTCAAGGCGCTATGGCTCTAGAGCTCGCGGCCGATGACTGGCGAAAAGAGATTGCCGATTACCTAAAAGATCCATCTAAGAAAGTGGATCGGCGAGTACGTTTCCCTGCTACCAAATATGTGTTACTGGAAGACGACCTGTTCTACCGAACAATCGATGGCGTCCTACTTAAGTGTCTAGGAACGGAGGAGGCTAAGACTCTGATGGGAGAAATCCATGAAGGAGTGTGTGGAGCCCACCAATCGGCACATAAGATGAAATGGATGATTAGGAATAATGGGTATTACTGGCCGACGATCCTCGAAGATTGCTTCAAATATTATAAAGGATGCCAGGATTGTCAGAAATACGGGAATGTCCAACGTGCGCCCGCATCGGCCATGAATCCCATTATCAAACCATGGCCGTTCAGAGGTTGGGGAATAGACCTCATCGGCCAAATTTATCCTCCGTCAAGCAAAGGGCACAAGTTCATTCTGGTGGCCACTGATTGCTTCAGCAAATGGGTGGAGGCAATTCCGTTAAGGGCCGTAACATCGGCTGCCATGGTTGACTTCGCAAGGGACCATATCGTCTACCGCTTCGGCATCCCCCAGACTATCACAACCGATCAAGGGACGATGTTTACGTAAGGAGAATTCGAGGAGTTCACGGCCGATATGGGAATCAAATTGTTAAACTCCTCTCCGTATGATGCCCAAGCTAACGGCCAGGTCGAATCCTCCAACAAAGGGATAATAAAGTTAATCAAGAGGAAGATAGTGGAGCAGCCGAAAAAGTGGCATCTATGTCTGACTGAAGCCCTATGGGCATACAGGATGGCTTGCCATGGGTCCACCAAGTTGTCCCCTTATTAGTTGGTGTACGGTCACGATGCAGTACTACCAAGGGAATTGAGGGCGGGGTCGAGACGCATTTCGCTCCAGGACCAGTTGGCGGCCGACGACTACTCCTCACTCATGAAAAGGGAACTTGATGACTTGGCTGGCCAACGATTGAGAGCTTTGATAAGCATCGAAGAAAACAAGAAGAAAGTGGCCAGGTGGTATGATAAGAAGGTCAAAGTCAAACAATTCTCCCCGGGGGACCTGGTATAGAAGTTAGTGTTGCCGATTGGGTCGAAAGATCCTAAATTCGGTAAGTGGTCCCCTACATGGGAGGGGCCGTATAAAATCAGCAGATGTGCTCCAGGAAATGCCTATATTCTGGAAACAATCGAAGGAGAAGAGTTTACTAGGGCTCTGAACGGAAGATACTTGAAAAGGTACTACCCTAGTATATGGGTCGGAGCATAAGGATCAACCACGATGAACAACACACAACCGATACAAAAGGAATCGACTAGAGAAAAAACGTAATCGTCCAAATCGGCCGATATATTTTATTCAGTACGGACGGTGGGTTACATGGCCGACACGGTACAAGTCGCCCTTAGAACAAAAAATAATTAATCACGCTTTTTCTTAAACTCTCTCTCAGCCCGACCTAGTTCTATCAGAAGACGGATGTACTGTTCTTCTATCTCTTTCATCGCAGCCTCCGCTTCGACCTGACGGGGGAGAGGGTGACTCCGGTCCATTGCCGGGCGTGATGTTCCTGCTCCTGCATCTTCAAGGACGATTTGATGAGAAAGTAGGTGACTTCTGTCGGCTTGAGGTCGCCGGTGGTCGTTGTCGTCCAGAAAGTCCCAGACCCGTCGGACGTCAGCAGGGACGTGCTCTTGAAGTTCATCGCGATGAGCCCTGATTAAGTCCTTGTCTTCTTGCGACAACGGTTCATCGGAATGTACGAGTCCGATGGCTCGTTCGAGTTCAGGGCTAAGGCGTCGTGGCTGCGGAAAGCAACAATATACATATAGCCGCTGGAAAGGTGATTCCCTTCAGAAGATCTAGACTAAGAAAGAGAATGAAGGCAAATCTTTTACCTGATTAACAGAGGAAGAGGTAGAGGATGAAGAAGACATGACTGAAAGGCACACCGACGAAACCAGGCCGGGGAAGATAAAGCCGAGCTAAACAGGTACCTAGGCCGGCGTTTATAAGAAAGGAAGGCGTGGATGTTTGGTAAGACACGTCCCATCGGAAGTGAAAATGGTAATAAATAAAAGAGGGCGCCGCGAAGGATGGTCAAAGGGGTCATTAAATGCTTGTACAAGAACTGCTAGTACTTTTATAGGTCACCCAGAAGGGCATCGATAGCCGCGATCACTCGGCGTCGGATCTGATCGGCAGAATCCAGGACCCGTTGGTCATCCTCTGCCGATCTGGGGACTTCTGACATATGGCGGTGGAGTTTGAGGGCTTCGCGAGCCAGGTGCTGCCTCTCCCGTTTCAGATCGGCGATGACGGAAGGGAGTTCTTGAAGCCTCTTCTCTTCGGCGTCTATTGCTTTGGTCATCTGCTCCATCTCCTTGGCAAGCTCTGCTCTTCGACGCTTGAGGCGATCTATCATGCCGACGATCCCCGGGCGAGAGTCTTCCAGAAAGTGAATTCGTTGATGCACCTCTTGAGCTTGACGCTTGTACGTGTCTTCTTCCTCACGAGTTTTGGTCAACTTGGCGCGGTCGGCCATATGGCGCAGGGCCCTAAAGACCGGAATCCTCATTGACTCGATATACGCGGCTGGCGCCAAGGCCTCTTCCGCTTCTTCTGGTACTCACCCGCTGACATCACCAAAAAGTTGCTGAATCGGCGAGGCGTCTTCTACCAATCGACCGATGTCCTCTTGAAGAAGGGATCGGATGCTTGCGAGTTTCGCACGGACGTCATCAGGGACGGAGCTCAAAGTGACCTGGCGAGAGGTGACTTCCTCATCGTCGGAGAGTGCGACCGCAAATGAGAAAAGGCTGTTGTTGGGGGTGTCTTGCTCCTGAAAAATAGTGACTCAAGAAAAAGAACAAATCAGCCGATGATGATAGCAAATCGGCCGAGTAAGGGTGAGAAGTCTCTTACCTCCTTGAAACGGATTTCTTCAAACTGCGTTTGGGAGGCCGTTATCCTCGATTCAAGGGCTGGTACCATTGGTTCGTCAGAAGTAGAAGACTCCACCATGATTGGTGCTTTGCTCGGGCCAGCTTCCCGAAAGATGACCATTGGTTGGTTAGGTGGGGTGCTAAGCGTACCGGTGACCTGTGTCAAAAGATTGAATAAGAATATTATCCAAATACTAGAAAAAATCGGTTGAAGAGTAGTATACCTCGGCAGATGGAAGTGTGGGCGTGTTGATGACCGATTGGGTTGCTGCCGATTGTTGTGAGTCCACGGAAGTGATTTGTGCAGTCTAAAATAAGGTGAGTCATTATAGCGATGGCAATCGGTAGGATCAGACAACAAGTTTACCTGCATAGCCTCCACAGTAATGATGCAGCGGCTGCCCCAGCTTGCGTGACGACTTGAGTATCCACTTCTCCAGCAGCTGGAAGGGGCAATGCGGTCGAAGTTTCTACCGATGTGATCATAGGAGGACCGGCCGGTTCTATACGAGCTCGTACTCGGCGATTGGTCTTCTTGGTAACCTTCTTCTGCGCCTGCTTCGATCGGTCGGCAATCACATCCACGGAAGGGGCATCATAGCCGATAAGGGGGAAGATGGTGTATGGGTGATGGTCCTCTATCGGCCGGCCACTCCGACTGTGTGTTGGGGGAACGCGGTTTTCAGACTGAAGCAATAGCAAGATGTTAGTGTACATATTTAACCACATTAATAAAGGAATGAAAGTTGGCTAGGGGAAAAATACCTCGGCGTTCGGATCAATGTTGGCTGGATCCAAGAGATTGCAGTATGTTGATGCGGAGGCGCAGAACAGGTACTGTTTCCATTCAGCCCACCATAGCTTGAATGGTTGGACAGCAAAGGGGGCTACTATCTAGTCATCCAAGTCTATAGTATTGGAGTCTGGTATCCGATCTCGCAGCCGACTATAGTCAAGACCCTTGGTGAGCTCATCTTTGAACTTTGCTCGGCCGACGAAGTATGCTTGAATCGGCAGTTGACCCATGCCGAATTACCGTGCTGCAACGGAGGGGTTGTAGAATTCATATGTAGGGGCATCCTTTCCTGAGAAGAAGTTGGCCGGCAAGATCCCCGGTTTAATTAGTTCATCTGTGAGATCTTCGTCGAATCGGCCGGTGGTTGAGTCGAAGCAAGAAGGGAGTTCAAAGATTGGGTCATCTCTCCGATAAGGGAACCAGACGGTTACATCTTCATTGAAGCCGTTATAAAAACACCGAAAGTATTCGGCCACCTTGGTAGCAGAGTACGAGCAACCAGAGAAGGCTGATGCCGCTTCACCGAAAGACGTACACCGGCGCCGGACAGTGAGATTCTCTGCCGATTCGACGCTGGGGAATGTCATGTGTTCCACTCACTGCTGAGAGATCTCGCTCATGTACAAGTTCAGCCATAAGTTAATGAACCACCAGGGTCCACCTGGGTTTCCAATCGGCTCCCCTTGGGATAGCTTGATGCCGATTTGGTGAAGCATGTGGTAGGCTGCTCCCAGTAAGTGCTTTCCAAGAGGAACAGAAGTCCCTGTTGATAATGCTTCAGCCAGAGCTTGGGTATTGGTAGATGGACCAGCTGCTCTCCCGCAGAAGAAGTGCTTCTCTAGCCACATCATCAGGAAGGCCATGTGCTCCCTGTTCTCGACAGATCCGGCCCTTTTGTTGCATCTGATGAAACCTTTCCACCCGCCGATTCCCCTTGTGTCCAGCCGATGTGATGTTGCAGCTATAAGGCGGAAAGGGGTGTCCGGGGAAGAAATGTCCAGGCCGGTCAGCAAGACTACATCGGCCAATGTGGGGGTCATGGGTCCGTGTCCAAACAGGAATGCGTTGAGAGCATCAGACCAGAAGTAAGAAGCTGCCACCACTAATGGCTCATTCCGTTCCATTTGGGACAAAGATAGATCGATGCATTGGCCAATTTTGAGCTCGTCCCATTGGACCTTCTTGGAGGCGGCTATCCGCTGGTACCATTCCCTCCAACCGGGAGTTTCGTTCGGCCAAGACCTAAAGGTACCCAACCAGTGATCTAGGTCCATAGTTGATTGTTTGAAGGGGATCCTATGGGTTTCCAAATTGATTAAGTCGGTTGGATCTGGATTTCCCATGGGCCCAAGGCAGATAAGGCTGAGGTTTTCTGAAAGACAAATGGTGATGCGATGCCTAACCGCCTAAAAAGGAAAAGGGGGTGCGAAGGTAAAAAATAGATCTAAAGTAAAAGCATTACTGATAAGGGAAAAGTTTCGGTAATGACCTCCGGGATGAAACTCCTAGTAATCGGTGGAGTCGCCGGTGTAGCTGCAGACGATGAAGCTGCCAATGGGATCTCGGATGAAGCTTCAACTGTCGCCAATGGAGCTCCTTCTTCCGTCGATGGAGCCACCGCTGTCACTACTGGAACCTCCACCGAAGGACCATTTCTGGAGTTTCACGCGTTGGTGAGGTGCCTGAAGGTGCCACCATTGGAAAAGTAGGAGGGAATGCGGAAGGAAGGAGGCGCTGGAGAATTGGAGGACTAAGGAAAGTGTTGGAGGGAGAAGAAAGCCTGCGCGCTGAAGAAGAAGGACGTGAGCTCGTAAGGAGTACGGGATGTGCTGATATTTAAAGAAGATCTGAGAAAGGGTAAAAGTGGAATTTTTACCGCACCGGCGTTCTGAGCTTTTCGGGAGTAGTGGTTGTCGTGGGGGCCCGTTTTGAAAAGATTGCAATCATCAGGTTGGAGACCGCGAAACGGAAGGATATTTTCATTGCGTCTGTTTCGGATGGGAAGTTGAAAAGAATTTCGAAGTAAAGACTATGTTTTACTCCGAAACTGGGGGGCATGTGTTGACGCCAGATTTTGACACGAGTAAAATCAGCGTTAGAAGTGGAAGTAATTAGGAGATGCGGCGAGATACAAGGGCGACGATTGGAAATCGGCCGATTGCTGCTACAGTCAAGGATCAGCCAATTGATGCTACAGTCGAGGATCGGCCGATTGATCCTTGGAGTTCCGCCTCGCCCGACCCCTGAGGCTTGGGATCGGACACGCCCGACCCTCCAAGGGAGGATCTCCGCCTCGCCCGACCCTCCAAGGCAGGATCTCCGCCTCGCCCGACCCCTGAGGTTTGGGATCGGACGCGCCCGACCCTCCAAGGGAGGATCTCCGCCTCGTCCGACCTTAGTTCCCAGGGTCGGGATGAGTCTGAGCCCTCGATATGTGGGTCCTGATCGGTTACCCCCTTGCCAAAGAGGTGATTGGCCGATTAGGAGGTTGGAATAGTTGGGCCGATGTGGGCTTAAAAAAGATTATGAAGATGAAGAGGGGGTCAGCCCATGAAGCGCGTGAAAATAGTACGAATCGTACTTGTAAATATTCATTTTCTGTTTAAATTTAGGGATAGAGTTCTAGTTGGATAAGAAGTCGTTTGAACGGGGCTATAAATAGCCACCCTTTTAGATATGTAATCATCATCAACTCAATACAACAAACTACTATTTCCTCGTACTTACTTTCAAGCAGGCGACTTCGCCAATACTTTTCTTCTTTTCACGAGTTCGTACGGGTTGGCAGGGCTGCATACTCTTGATCTCCAGCCAATTCTGTAAGTTTCGCTTATCGAGTAATATCTGAACTTTAACTTCGGGCGCATCGCTGTTGTTTCGTTTAGATTTATTCACCAGTTATCGATATTCACTAGAATTCTAGGTTTTACTTGTTATTCTAGTTTTATCACCAGTTATCCAGCTTGGAATTAGAACTTTCGGCTTTCTTATATCTTGTTACGTGATTTACCGCTTTCCACATAGCCGATTCAGATCTATTCCTAGTGTTACTACCGTAGCGTTGTTTAGATTACTCCAGCAGTTTTCTTTATAAACGTTGCGTGGTAATCGGTTGCATCATAGCCGATTCCTTCATTACCGCAAATCGGCCGATTCGCTGATAAGCTTTCTCGAGATCGGAACCTTAGCCGATCGCAACCTCTGGGAACTGATACGTTTATTTCCTTGCCAATCAACAGGTCAGATTGGCTGGCACGCCGCGCGAACCGCATCAGGGCAATCACCCGAACAGGAGCTAAGCAGATTCTCCCGGGTCGTGTGTCCGACGCTGGGAATGCGATCAGCTGATTTCTAGCGCCAACAACTTCATAACATCTTTGAAACTCATACACACCTCAAATTTAGACACAATCTTACCTTTACCCTATTATTGACATTTGTGGATTTAGATTACCACTTGTTATGCAAAAAAGTTATTGTTCTAGTTTTAACTAACTAATTAATACACCCTTGTGAAGTAACTTGCAAAATAATTATTTTATATACCTCTAATTATATTTTTACATGTAATAGATAACATCTAAGTTGTCATGTAGGAGTTTTAAGAATTTTTTAATAGAATTAGTATTTTCTATCATTTAAATGAATTTCTACGTGCTTGTCGAAAGTAATTCCAAGTTGAACTATGTGTACCTCCAATAAGATTCAAAAAATGCACAAAAATTATATTTAGGCTTGTATGTTCAATTCTAGCCTATGCCTTGGAGTTAGATAAAATAATTCAATTGCCTTCTAGGGACAATTCAAACTTCTATCTCCAAATTACCACATAATAATTAGAATAATATCTGAATTTGATCAAAAAATTCTACAAATTGATATGGCAACATATTTTTGGCCCATAAGTTTATAATAAAAAATTTAAATGATTTTGATAAAGTGACACTATACATTATTCACAAATGGATACATCTTTCATATAGTTTCTTATAACTCAAATCAAACTGTTGATGCAAAAATCGGGTGGTGACCTTCGCGTACTAACACACGAAACCTAAGAGATCTGCTTCACTCAAGTACAGGTTGTAACCCTCTCGATCCAAGGTGTGCCAGTAAATTTGACTTGCTAATTGACAAGGGCAAAGAAAATATTAAATTCGAGAGCGAATCGGCTGATGTTCCGATTAGCTCCAGGAGATCGTAATGGCCGGGTAGCCGACACAGAAAAAGACAATCGGCTAAGTCAGCTGATGTATGCGAAATCAATGCAAAGGAACTGTTGAAACGCAATCCAAACAATGCTACGCGAACAATACTTGAAACAGATCTAATCGGCTATAGAACAGTTCTTAATTGAAAAAATAGGATAAGAAGCCAGTCAGAACCTATTCCAAGCTGAATAGTGATGATAAAAGCTAAAACAACAAGATTTAAACAAGTAAACTTGCAGATCTAGCAAATATTGCTAACTTGATGAATAAATCTAGAAGAAACAACAGCGATGCGTCGGAAGTTGAAGCCTAGAAATTACTTGATAAACGCGGAACTTACAATCCAACTGGAGATCAAGATGATGCAGCCCTGCTAGCTTAGAAGAACTCGTGAACAAAAAGAGAACTTTGGCAAATTCGCTGGCTTGAAAGTAAATTATGAATAAAGAAGATTTGTTTGCTTGTGTGTACCTCTTTTTCAGACCTCGCAGGGTCTCTATTTATATCCTAAACTCAAGACTCCTAGTCCTAGTCGATTACGACGCAATACAATATCTGTAACTAAAGAAACAAACTTTTCTAAATAAAACAACTCGTACAAGAGTCGGAAACGAATTTGGCCTCCCTCGACCAACTCTACAACTATTGTCTCGCAATATCTTCGCCGATCAAGACTCTCTTGCCTTTTAACGATCGAACCCCAATATCTTCGATCGGCTGGAATCCTCTTGCTCGCATCGGCTGGGTTTCTGTCACCTTTCATCGGCTGACACCTCTCGTCCTCATCGGTTGGGTCTCCATCACCTTTCATTGGCTGAACCTCTGTGACTATATTGGCAGTTTTTACTAGTCGTTGCCCTTTTGTTATGCATCAGCATCTTTGCTTCCTTTTGACACCATTTTTGGCACATGTCAAAAAGCAGTGTCAACACATGCCCCCAGTTTTGGAGTGAAATATATATTTCGCTTTCAAACATCTCTCAGCCATGATTTACTTCCCTGAGAAAGCGCTGGCGAACAACAGCTTCTCGTATTTCTCGCGGACAGTGGATGAAATGTCATACATACCCTTCACAGACAAGACTATAAATCCACGGCCATCATCTTCCTCCTTTGCCGACTCACCCTTTCGTGCATCAAAACAGATCTTGTTCTTCTCCTTCTTCGATCAAAAAAGCGATCTGCGGCAACCCATCCGTGTTCCCCAACAGTTGCTTTAAGTCACAAGTCTGCTCCATCCATGGCAAGCCTTTCTTCAATCCCTGAGGTATGTTTCCTATCTCCCATCATTCTTTCTGCATTCTTTCTTTTCCTCATCTAATCTAGAAATGTCCGCATTCTTAGGAACTTAGGAATAGGATCACCATTCCTATAGATGATAAGCCCGGATTTGTCTGCTTAGGCCCTATGGGGAATCTTGACCCAACAGATCTGATCAACTTAGAAACCAATAGGATCCCCTTCAAGCTTCCATCTATGGATTTAACTGACTGGAGTCAAGTCTTTAGATCTTGGCCTAGTCATATAGCAACATGGAAAGACTGGTATCTAAGAACAGCAGCTTCAAAAAGACCCCTTTGGGAGCAATACAACATCAACCAGTGCATCACTCTTTCCCTGTCAAATATGGCCAGAAATGAGTCTATGCTAATTGCCACATCATATCTCTGGTCAGATGCTCTAAATGCATTTTTGTTTGGTGACAGGCTGATGACGCCCACACTAGTCGATGTTCTGATGCTGACGGGCTTAGACATCACATCTGCCGATAGCACACTCACCCTTTTTGCCAAGCCCTCTCATCAGCTAGAAACAAAGAACATCGACGGATGGAAAGGCTACATCGGCCTTCATGCCAAAACTAGCACTATCGATGCTAAGGAACATGTTGCTTTCTTGAGTATGTGGCTGGACAAGTTCATTTTCTGTGGAAGATCGGCGGACCAACTACCAATATGCAAAACCTGGCCGAAGCGCTGTTGATGGGGAATTCAATTCCCTTAGGGAAACACCTCCTTGGATCTGTCTATCACTTGCTGCACCAGGTGTTCATCAAGCTATTGGCCAGACAACCCATCGGCAACTTAGGCGGCCCTTGGTGGTTTATCAACTTATGGCTTAACCTACACTTGCAACATGTCTTGGGGCAAGACATCAAGAAAATGTCCTTCCCAAAAGATCAACCAGAAGATGAGAGTCCTGAAACTCGCTGATGCACATCTTACGGCGAAGCTGTCTCTGTCTTCCCTAGCGACAAATAGTCTCCTTCTGGGGTGGCCAATTTTTTCAGATGCTTCTACAATGGCCTCACCGACAAGGCAACAGTTTGGTATGCTTATTATGATGAGCACTCTTCTTTTGAGTTACCCATCAGCTTCAATTTTGCCATAGCCACATTCAGCGTAGAAGATCTTGCAGCAATCATCACGCTTGGAATTCTTCCAGCCAACTTCTTTGCTGGGAAAGGTCAACACCCGACCTATGAATTTTATCACCCATCGGCAGCATCCCGCTAACTTGCTTTTGGGCAATTGCTGATAAAACCCTTTTTTGCCAGTCTTGTGAAGCCCAGGGAAAAACTTTCTAGTGGCCTTGAGTACAACAAACTAAAGGGCCTGATTATAGATGATAGCACTATAAACATAGAATCATGGAAGCTCATCTCTTTTACCACTATACCATACAAGTTGTGGTGGGTAGAATGGAGCCAACACCTCTTCTATGTATTGGCAAGGGTCTACTGCCAGCAGTTCAACCCAGACTTCGTCGATCCAGATGGAGAGGTAACTCTACCAATTTTACTAATTCTTCTTCTTCTTTCTTTCTTTCTTTCGTAAATGTTCCCTTTTCACTAACGTTCTTTCTCTTGTAGTTGCTAGCAACACACATCCAGCTATGAGCCAAAGTAACAAGCCGATTCCTTACTCACCTGCATCGGCAACCACACATGTCGGCCACGACGCTCCATCTCTAGCAGATATAGCCACAGGCTGATCCTTGAAACGCAAAGCTCCTGCCTCCAACAAGATCATTTGCAGGAAGCTTATCCAAAAGGAGTTTTCGTTGGCCACAGTGATCGAACCATCGGTAGAGGCATCGCTTCTGATAGGAGCCTTCCAGGTAATCCCACTGTTTAACTTTCTTAGATAAATTACCAAACTAACTCCACTTCTTTCAGACATTTGTGCATCCGGCACCAGACCAACCTATTCTGGAATCGGCTATACCTCCGGCCCCTGCATCGGCCGTCAAACAAACTGAAGAGATTTCAGGAACTGAATTGGTTACGACTCTGCAACCTGAGGTACAAAGTATGTTTTACTCTGATCTTCTCAGCTTTTGTTGCTAAAATCGGCCAAACTTCTGTGCAGATCAACCCAGATGCATCAGCCACTATCCCTGGATAATTGACTACATCAGCTCCAGAGGTATGATATTGTCTGCTACGCTCGAGCTCAATGCTCTCTGTTTTTATCAAAAATATTCTCATAGAATCTTCTTTTCCTCAGGAGACCATCCCAAGCATCGCATCAGCCACAACTCAAGAGCCGATCATTACTCAAGCCTCTGCAATCGATACAATCCCAGAGGGTGAGCCACCTTTTGAGGAGCCGATCCACCAAGAACCTCCATCCAATATGGCGGCACCATCAACACAAGCTGAAGAAATTTGCTAGAAGACGATAAACACTCTTTACACTTTGTTGATCTTTGTAGGCTCAAGATTCACCAGACAACAGCCTCTTCTCTTTCCAAATCAAAGGAGTTCATGAAGAAGATGAAGTTCTATTGAACCCATTAGCTCTGGGATCCTTATCTGAAGATGTGAAAACCAAGTTCTAGAGCATATTGGACTTCCTCAATCAAGACATCAGCCAGCTGGTTGAGGATGCAGAGCCGATACAGAATATATTTTGTGGCCTTAGAGGTCAAATTCTAGAAGAAGCTAAAGAAGCCCTCATTCCCACAACTTTTATTGAAAGTCGGCAAGTTCCAGTCTTGAAGGCGTTACGTCGCTTAGCCGATCGAGCCCAACAGGAACGATTGCTTAAGGACAAGGAATCTCACAAGCTCCGTGCCAAAGAAATCCACAAGAGAATCAGCATTTTAAGCAACTCCTATCCTGACATCATTAGCGAGATCGATCGGCTCAAGGCAAAGAAGGGCGGAGCTAATGAAAGAGTTGAGAGACGTTGGAGACACCATCATTGCTGAAGAGACCAAACTCACCCAACTTCTGGATGCCATCAAGAATTTAGAACAAGAGGAGCAGTTGCACGCTCAACAAGCTTATCGGCTTCATAAGAGCATACAGCCGATTCTCGGCTCAGCCGATGCCGATCGCAGAGAGGTCGACGAAGCCGATCAAATTTGTCTGCGCACGATAGATGCCATCCGTGCCCTCTTGGGATCGTTGTAACAAACTTAAATATTTTATCGATTTTGTAATGTAAATACTCTAATGCTCGTACTATAGTCGAATTGAATAGCAAACTAACTGATCCTTTACTGCTCTTTTTGTCTCGCCAACAGCTACTACATTCAAAGCGCCTCTTTTGACCAACCATTGAGCGTTCAAATTCCTTCAATACTACCTTATGAATACGGACACCCAAGCTTCCCTTGAAAGCACTCACAAAATCACACAAACTCTTTCTCTCTACAAACTCTCAAACCAGACCAAATCCAAGCAACCAGGATGGCTTCTTTTTCATCGGTTAATCAGGTATCACACTGCAATCTTGTTCTAAATCAACTGTTCAGAATCAATTCTCATCTGCAATTTATACCCTTTGTTCTCCATTTTCCTAAATGAACTCGGTGAACAACCAACTCGAGACAATCATCCAGATCCTCCAATCCAATGAGAAGCTCTCTCAAGAGAACAAAGATCTGATCCAGACCAACCTTGATCAAATCAGAGATTATATTCCTTTGGATGTCAAGCTGGTTTTATCTGCAATCAACTCTGCAAGTTCAAGTCGGTAGGTGCAACAATTGGCCATTCAAGCACAAGGCCTTCAACTTTCTTCTTCAATTCTCGAAAGTAAATTGACTACTCTGGAAGCCAGAAGGGATCAGCTTCAGCAAGAACTGAGCCAGATCACCAGTGAGATTAACATAACCACAACTCAATTGGGACACCATCCAGGCCTGCTTCACCAAAGGGAACAAGTAATCGCCAATCTTCAAGATGAAGACAACCAAGCTCGCTTGTGTGCGATAAAATCGATCCAAGACTTCTTGGGTTTGATGTAATTTTTGTTCTACCTTGATAACTTATATATCGCAGATATTATTTGTTCTAAGGGTGACGCATATTGCATCGACCATGTATCAGCCAATGTACCGAACTGAAATCGGCTTACTTGTATCTCATCGGCTATCAGCATGTTTGCTTTCCTTCTTTTTGTACTGAAGGCGATACTCTCAGTATCGGCTATAACGGTCTGAAGCCTTAAGCCATCGGCTATGCATCTACCCATATACTGGGGTAGTATTTCTTTAAGTATTTCCGGTTTAAGACTCTAATGAATTCTTCCCCTTCAAGTGTCTCTAGAATATATGCGTTGCCCAGAACACACCAATTTACTCGATATGGTCCTTCCCACGTGGGCAACCATTTTTCATATTTAGCATCTTTAGACCCTGTCGATAACACTAATTTCCAAACTAGATCTCCCTAGGAAAACTCTTTGACTTTGACCTTCTTATCATACCATCTGGCCACTCTCTTTTTATTTTCTTCAATACTAATCAAAGCCCTTAGCCGATGACTTGCTAGATCCTCAACCTCACCTTTCATCAGGACTGAGTAATCATCGGCTGTCAAATTATCCTGCAATGATATACGTCTTGATCCCATCTTTAATTTCCAAGGCAAAACCGCTTCATGCCCATAAACCAACTGATAAGGGGATACTTTTGTAGCACCATGACAGGCCATCCGATATGCCCATAAAGATGATTAACTTGATAATCCCTTTGTTGGATGCTTCAGACTGACCATTTGCTTGAGCATAATAAGGAGAAGAATTCAATAATTTAATTCCCATACTGGTAGCAAATTCATCAAATTCCCCTGAGGTGAACATAGTCCCCTGATCGGTTGTAATAGTCTGAGGGATACCGAACTGATAGATATGCTCTTTAACAAAGTCGATCATGCTTGCCGATGTCACATTCTTCAAAGGAATCGCTTCAACCCACTTTGTAAAATAATCTGTTGCTACCAATATGAACTTGTGGCCCTTACTTCATGATGGATAGCTCTGGCTGATCAAGTCAATTCCCCAACCCCTGAACGGCCACAGCTTAATTATAGGATTCATAGCCGATGCCGAAGCTCTCTGTACATTGCCAAACCTTTGGCAATCTGGACAACCCTTGTAATACTTGAAGCAATCTTCAAGGATAGTCGGCTAGTAGTACCCATTATTTCTGATCATCCATTTCATTTTAAAGGATGATTGATGAGCCCCACAAACTCCCTCATGAATTTATTAAGCTTTTTGATTCTTCAACACCAAGGCACTTGAGTAAGACCCCATCAATCGTCTGATAATAGAAATCATCCCCTAGTAATACATATTTTATGGCCCGAAGACGTACTCGTCTGTCAACTTTTTTGGATGGATCCCTCCAATAATCGACTATTTCTTTCCTCCAATCATCAACCATCGGCTCTAAAGCCATAGCACCACAAATCGGCTGATACCCGGAAGCACTTTGAGCGAGTCTGTTAGCCTCTTCATTGTAAGATTTGGGAATATGCTCAATGGTCACGCTCTTGAATTCCTTAAGTAATTGGAGGCACTCGTCATGGTAGACTCTCAAAATATCATCCCTGCATTCATATTCTCTAGTTAATTGATTGACGACCAGCATAGAATCCCCAAATATTTCAATAACATTAGCTTTAATCTCTCTCAACAGCTTAATGCCCTTTAAAACAGTTTGATATTCGGCATGATTATTGGTAACAATAGCATCAATCGGCAACGAAAACTCATAGTCCCCCCCCCCCCGTGGCGACACAAGCACTATGCCGATCCTTGAGCTGATCCCACATGAAGATCCATCAAAGAATAAATTCCATGGAACTGGCTCCATGACAGCAACCTGCGGACCACAGTGCTGAACAACAAAATCGGCCATAACTTGTCCTTTAACAACTTTAGTCGATTCATACTTCAGGTCAAATTCTGACAGAGCCAAAATCCATTTTCCGATTCTCCCATTCAAAATTGGCAACGACAACATATATTTGACAACATCATCTTTGCATACGATGACACATTCAACCGATAATAGATAATGTCTAAGTTTAGTGCAGGAGAAATACAAGCATAAGCACAACCTTTCAACTGGAGAATATCTGATCTCCGCATCCAAGAGTCTCCTGCTCACATAATAAATCACCTGTTCCTTACCCTCAAACTCCTGAACAAGGGCCGATCCAATGGCACGCTCATCAGCTGATAAGTACAACTTGAACGACTTATGTTCCGGGGGTGGTACCAACACTGGAGGTGACACTAAGTACCACTTGATATCATCTAATGCCATTTGTTGTTCCAATCCCCAAACAAATTCTTGATCAGCCTTAAATTTTAACAACAAACTAAATGGCTGAATTCTTCCAAACAAGTTTGATATGAACCTTCGAATGAAATTAATCTTGCCGATCAATGACTGAAGCTCAGTTTTATTTTACAGAGCAACAACCTTGTTAATGGCACCAATGATCTTTTGACTAACCTCAATGCCACGTTTATGTACCATGAAACCCAAGAACTGTCCAGCCGATACGCCAAAGGCACACTTATTTGGATTCATCTTCAGTCCATGCTTCCTTGTGCACTCCAGAACCCTACGTAGATTGGCCAAATGCTCTTGGTATCTTTTTGATTTAACCGTGACATCATCGATGTAAATCTCTACTATCTTGTTGATGAGTTCAGGGAAAATAAAATTCATGGCTCGTTGGTATGTAGCCCCAGCATTCTTCAATCCAAAAATTCATGACGATCCATTCAAACAAGCCGATGTGCCGAGGACACCTAAAGGCCATTTTGGAAACATCTTCTTCAGCCATAAATATCTGGTTATACCCAGCATTACCATCCATGAAACTAATAACTCTGTGCCCTGCAGCAGCATCTATCAGCACATCGGCTACTAGCATTGGATAACCATCCATCAGTGTGGCTTTGTTGAGATCCCTAAAATCAATACAAACTCGTAGCTTTCCATTCTTCTTGTATATAGGGACAACATTAGAAATCCATTCAGCATGACGACACTACCTGATGAAGTTAGCTTCAATTAATCTTGTGATCTCGACTTTAATATCAGGCAACACTTTTGGATTACAACGCCGCGCAGGCTGCCAATACGGCCAATACCCTAGCTTTATAGGCAACCGATGTTCAACAATAGATCGGTCTAAACCAGACATTTCATAATATTCCCAAGCAAAGCAGTCTTTAAACTCCCTAAGTATCTTAATCAATTCTTTCTTATACTCAGGATCTAACTTAGCACTAATGTACATCGGCCTTGGCTTGCTACCATCTCCAAGATCTACCTGCTCTAATTCTTCGGCCGACGTAAACCCATGCCCAAACTTCCCATCATCTTCAACGAACTCATCTATCAAGATGATTCTTCTGAGCCGACTGCTTGGATCGACTGTAGTCTGAAATCGGACACCTTCAAGAAGTCTGTATCCCATGCTTTGCCAGATATACAACTTATTTGTTCATAGCTCCACTGCTAGGCATCGGCTGCGGCAATGCTGAAAGAGGAATTGGCAGGGACAACTTCCACTGAATCGTTGATCCACTAGAGGAGGCATTGATGCATCATAGACGGGATATAACAATTGGCATGAATCCAATCTCGACCTAAGAGCATGTTATATGACCCTTTACCATTAATGACGAAAAATGTGGTAGGTAAGGTCTTACTTCCAACCGTCAAATCAACGCAGAGTGCCCCTCGAGCTGGTGAGATGTTTCCTTCAAAGTCTTTCAGTATCATATATGTTTTTGTCAAGTCTTCTTCACCTTTTCCAAGCTTACAAAACATGGCATATGGCATGATATTTACTGCCACACCTCCATCCACCAGCAGTTTGGTAACTGGCCTCCCATTAACCTGTCCTTTGAGGAACAAAGCTTTTAAGTGCCAACACTTTTCATCCTTGGGCTTCTCAAAGGTAGCCGACATCAGCTCTAAGGTTAACTGCATCATCCCTCGCTCTGCTTCCGATATTTCACTATGATCAGCTGGAGCCATAAACTCCATCGGCAGAACGAAGACCATGTTGATATCTGCAGCCGATTTATGATTATCATCCATATTATCGGCTTTCATTTTGATGCGTCATACCTGGGATTTGACTTATTTCTTCTCTAAGGCACACTTTTCTTCTTCTTCTTGCTGTTCCCACTGGCACAAGCGCTAAAATCTTCTCTTCTAGGACTTCGTCAAACCTTCTGGACACCACCTAGGGTGCTTCGCACCACCATGCTGTGATGCATGCTGCTGCTCTGGTTCATGACACATTGGCTCTTCATAAGGGACGCTTTCATTGGCCCTTTCTTCCAGCCGATTAGGTACACCAATTCTACCCCCCAGCCGATCATGCACATTGAGCCTGCCCCCTAGCCGATCATGCACTGGAATACGCCTGTCACCATAATCAGATCTATTTCTGATGATTAGCTTGCGATTTCTGTCATCAAACCATGGCCTCTTGAATGATTGGCTATCTTGACACGACCCATTGCACTCAGGGCAGTTATCGGCTGATGGTAGTTTGATCCGTTCTTCCCAGCAATATATGAAGAATGGACACCTCCAATGATCTTCAAGGTGACATATCTTCTCTTACCTGTGCCTTGCTTTCTCTTGCTACCTTTGGAATTTGTTGAGCAATTCTTGAGAAGTAATCGGCCTACGAGGTCTCTTTGAACTTTCTTCTTCTTCTAATCGCCCTTTTCCCTTGATGTCATCAGTCGATATCTGAACTTTAGGATCTATAGCTCCACTCTTCTTGGCCGATTCTGAAGACAACACTTTGGTCTGGATTGCACCCTTACCACCAACTTCCACCATGTTAGTTGGGAAAGGGTGCTAGTCGATCTTCATCAGCTTTGCTGGCTTTGTAGGGACTTCAAACTTAAGTCTTCCCTGCTCAATAGCCGATTGGATCTGCTGATGGAAAACTTTGCACTCATTTGTATCATGAGACGTAGCATTATGCCACTTGTAGTATTTGATCTTTTTGAGCTCCTCAGCTGATGATAGGGCGACAACTTGATCTGCCCCTCTTGCAACAACAAATTAAAGATTTTGTCGGCTTTGGTAGTATCAAACCCAAACTTTTGAGGTTCTTTCTTGCCAAATGGACACAAAACTGGCTTCTTACTTTTGACCCATTCAGCCAAGCCGATTTCCATCCCTTCATCTGAATCGGAGTATTCTACATATGCAACCCTCTTCTGGAAGTTCCTCTTCTGCTCTAAGGGTGCACTTCCTGGTTTGACATCCGATGCACAAGTTGACTTAGACTTTCAAACTCTTACGATGCGTATTTTTCTTAGATGTGCGGCAAGAGTCCTTGAAAGGCTACTTCAGCTAGCTGGCTATTGCTTAGGACCAAACTATAGCATTTGTTTCTGACTTCTCTGAATCTTTATATATAGCCAGCTACTGATTCATCACTTCTCTACCTCAAACCAGTCAAATCCATGAGCTTCCTCTCATGAACTCCGGCAAAGAAGTATTTATGAAACTGCTTCTTCAGATCGGCCCAATCAATAACAGAATTCACTGGAAGTGACGTGAACCACGCAAAGGCCAATCCGGACAAAGACGACGAGAATAGCCAAACCCTCAACTCATCCTGCGCAGCTGCTTCTCCATATTAAATAATGAATCGGTTGACGTGCTCCACCGTAGAAGTATCATCTTGTCCAGAGAATTTAGTAAAGTCAGGTACTTTATACCGATGGGGAAAAGGAAGCAGATCATAAGCAGGTGGATATAGCATTCTGTACATGTAAGTCTGTTGTTTAGGTTTTAACCTGAACTAATCTTGCATTACTTCAGCTTACTTCAGCTATCTTTGCAGCCCAATCTACCTGCTGGTGTGCAGTCTGTGGTTGTTGCGGCATGACCGACTGAATCATCAGCTGAAAAGCCGATGCTTGTTGCTGCAGTTGTGGCAAAACTATTGTTTGAGCAGCCCATGCTTGTTGCTGAGGCTGCGGCTGAATAATCGGCTGAGAAGCCGAGGCTTGCCGCTGAGGAAGGTTAACGTGCTATAGTGTGTCTGCTTCCTCATTATACAATACCATTGTTGACTCGTCTTGATGAGGCATCAAAGTGTCGGTTCCCCTATTGATTTCTAAAGTATCTTTTTGTTGATGCTGAATCGTCGGTTGAGGAATCAACACTTGTGGTATCTTTATGAGACCCTGTGGATGGGATGAACGACCCTGGAGGCATTCCAAACCCGTGCTGCTCCCCATTGTGCTTATGATGAAGTCAACGGCGATGGAGTAGAATATACTGGGGAAGTCTGAGTCCCCATCTGCGTCGGTGGAGCTAGTGTAGCATTGGGCGTCAGTGGTGGCATAACACTGTAACCTCTTCTTCACTGCATCAGCTGAGAAACTGAATGAGTTATACCAGGCGCTGTCATGATGTTTCCGATTGGGGTACTATTCATCCTACTAGGGGACTCATAGGTCGGACCTCGTTAAGCTTGAGAAGCTCTCCCGAGTAAAGTGTTGACGACAACGTTATGAATTGTGTTGTTCATCACTGAAGATTGATTGATCAACGCTTGATGAACAGCTTGGTTGACCATATGTTGCATCTTCCCTAGATTCTCATCGATAGTGATATGATGAGGGGTTGGAAAATCATGCTTTTTTAATAGCTTCTCCTCAAGTACATCAATTTATATTCCTCCATAGCTCTTGCCAGATCACTTTTCTGATCCTCCTTAAGATCATCTTCTGTAACCTCCATGATATTTTTGTTTGAGAGATCAGAAGTTTCCGGAATAGACATGTTGAAAATTGCTCGTGGTCCCACCGGGCGTGCCAAAAGTGTGCTGACGCAAAAATCAGGTGGTGACCTTTGCGTATTAACACATGAAACTTGAGAGATCTGCTTCACTCAAGTATAGATTGTAACCCTCTCGATCCAAGGCGTGCCAGTAAATTTGACCTGCTAATCGACAAAGGCAAAGAAAATGTTAAATTCGAGAGCGAATCGGCTGATGTTCCGATTAGCTCCAGGAGATCGTAACGGCCGGGTAGCCGATACAGAAAAACACAATCGGCTAAGTCAGCCGATGTATGCGAAATCAATGCAAAGGAACTGTTGAAACGCAACCTAAACAATGCTACACGAACAACACTTGAAACAAATCTAATCGGCTATAAAACAGTTCTTAATTGAAAAAACAGGATAAGAAGCCGATCTGAATCTATTCCAAGCTGAATAGTAGTGATAAAAGCTAAAGCAACAAGATTTAAACAAATAAACTTGCAGATCTCGATAACTTGATGAATAAATCTAGACGAAACAACAGCGATGCGTCGGAAGTTGAAACCTAGAAATTACTCGATAAACGCGAAACTTGCAATCCAGCCGGAAATCAAGATGATGCAGCCCTGCTAGCTTGGAAGAACTCGTGAAGAAAAAGAGGGGTTTGACTCACCTCTTGTGGATCCCGGTTCGAATTCGTTACCCTGTTTGTATTTTTTTTTCTTTTTTATATCACCTTTTTTCCCAATCGCAGCACACGATGGGGAGGGTGCGGGAGGATTTTTTTTTCTTCCATCAAACGCACACGACAGGGAGGGTGCGCTTGGATTTTTTTTTCTTCCATCACATGCACATGACGGGGAGGGTGCGGGAGGGACCGCGCAAGCCCAGCTGAATGTTGAAAATAAAGGGCCACATATGGTTTTTGTGCAATAAATATTTAGAGAATATGTAAACTATGGAGTAGGCAAATATGAGAGAATATGTATAAAATTTTAATGCCAAAGATTATCACAGCCAGAGGTGTAACCTACTAAATAAGACAACCCTTGGTTCACTTTTTGCCTAAAGGCACCATACTTTTTTTTTCCTTTTTTCCTATCTAGCACAACACCCACGTTTTTTAAGAAAAAAAGTAACACAACTTATTATCTTTAAAGTAAGCCACGTATTTATTTTGTCAAAGTTATGGTTGAGCACAGTATCAAATTCGTGACGATTTCATTTTCAATCTATGACGGTTACCGAGGTTCGTCATAGAAATCGGGTCCGAATTTGAGCGTGGATGGGCTATTTGTAGATCTGTGATGAAAATTCACAAATCGTCATAGATGGGGCACCGTTAATAATGTTTTCTGAATCCGTCACAAAGAATTCGTCATACATTAACAGGTTTCTTGTAGTGAGAAGGTACTGTTGTAAGAGTTGAATCTCAAGGAGCTAGTTAATGTGTCCCAATAATATCTCTTGACATGGATCCCATAGAAGAATCACAACGATAGTGGCAATGTTGCTGGAGCTAGCGAGACAAAGAATGATCCATTGGAGTAGAGTATGGATTGGGGATCGACAACGGATGGAAAGGCTAATTTTTGTTATATGCCTGTAAGCGAAAAACGAGAGTCAAATGATGGTTAGCATGTGAAGGATTAATTCTCCAGCAACATGCATCTGGCTCCGTGACCCAAGGTTAATGCTTGTACCTGCATCATCCCCATCAACCCCTCTGTTGGGGCATCCTTCATGATTCTAGAAAGTATAAGTACAAAAATTCTCAAATTTTTGCTGTAGTAAAATTCCAAACCATCAAAGATATATAAGTCCCTCAAAATAGAAATATGACATATAAATAATCTTCCATGGTTGATATTACGAACCATGAAAGAAAATCAAGACATACTACAACAAAGAACAAGTCCAATATGAGCATTCGTGGAGCAGTGCTCCTTACTTCGCCAACAGATTTACATAAAAGTGGGTATACTTTGATTTTTGTTTCCCTATATTTTAGTTCTCAATGCCACGGATTAAGCAAAATTTCTTATTGCACCAAAGATTTTCTAGGAGAAGTGGAATTCTTCTTGTCGTTTTTCTACAATTTCTAACCAGCATTTCAGTTCTTAGGGCCATAAATTAGGACAAACTTCTTACTGCATCCGATTTTACAGGAAGAGTGCATGTACTTATCATTATTATTTCCTATTATTTCTAGCCAGCAGTTCAGTTCTTTGTGCTGTATATTATGCAAAAGTTCTTACTATGACAACGGTTTTAAAGGACAAGTACATGTTTCCACATATTACGCAAAAGTTCTTACTATGACCGCGGTTTTACTGGAAAAATGTATGTACTTCTCATTATTGATTCTCATAATTATTAGCCAGCATTTAAGTTACAAGCACCACAAATTATGAGAAACTTCTTACTTTGCCAGCTTTTTGGTTACAACCGCAAATTATGCAAAACTTCTTACTTTGCCAGGAGTAAAGTGCATGTGTCTCACATTATTGTTTTTCATAATTATTAGCCGGCATTTCAGTTTCGAGCACTGCAAATTAGAGAAACTTCTTACTTTGCCAGCATTTTGGTTACGAGCACCGCAAATTATGCAAAACTTCTTACTTTGCCAGGAGTAAAGTGCATGTACTTCTTATTATTGTTTCTCATAACTATTAGCTGGCATTTCAGTTACGAGCACCGCAAATTATGCTAAACTTCTTACTTTTCCAGCATTTTAGTTACAAGCACCACAAATTCTTCAAAACCTCTTACTTTGCCAAGAGTAAAGTGCATGTACTTCTCATGGTTCTTTCCCTATAAATACATCCCTTCCTTTCACTTATTAGCACAAAGAACATACTAGAGCATTGATTTTGCGATGAAAAGAGAGCCGGTGCCTTCATGGCTAGAGCTACTGCTTGCAACACAGTTCTTTACCACTTGCGCAAGTCATCCTCTCGCTACTCGCAATGAATGTAATCTATTTTGCATTCAGTGTGAGGTGTCACCAGCTGCATTTTGCTACTATTGCCGTTCATGTGATCATTCCACCCATCGTGTAATCCAGGTATGAAATTTCATCATGCGGTTGATAGGATGTTTTATGATTTGGATCTCTTTTTTATTGTTCCACCTTACTTTACCTCACATTGACAATACAAGCATAAAACTCTACATAAAGTGTGTTATAACTTTTAATGTACATAAATACACTTTATTCACAAGCCATGCTAAACAATATGTCCTAAGAAATGATGATAGCAAATTTTACTTTTTCAATATTGGATCTTCCAGATAAGGCGATCATCCTACCATAATGTTGTAAGGGTTTCTGAGATTGAGGACATTCTCGATATCAGTGATGTGCAAACTTACATAATCAATAGTGCAAGGGTTGTATTCTTGAATGAGCGGCCACAACAACGCGGATGTGGTGTCTCTCTTTGTAAGGCACCTACATTATCAGCACATAATTGTGAGACATGTGGTCGTGGTCTACTTGATGCATTCCACTTCTGCTCTCTTGGATGCCATGTAAGTTATTACGCATCTAAAGATTAAGTTAAAACAAGAAATAAGTTTCACAAATAATCTTATATGCTTGAGCTCAAATGAATTTTTTTAATGATTCCATACAGCTGAGAAGCACAAAAAAGGATATGAATAGGACAACCATGGTTGAAAACAGTTCTCAATGTAGCGAAAAGGATGATGTGACCAGAAGTGATGATGTTGATTCAAGCACTGCTAATGACAAAGATAGTTGCAATGACAAGAATGACGAAGAACCACAACTGAAAAGGATTGCTCGTCATAGACGCAAGGGAATTCCCCGACGTGCGCCATTCTTCTAATGTGAAGCTCATGACCGCATCCATTATATGCTAAGGGAAATAAGAGAATGAGCAAATATTTGGCATGAGTGGAATGAATGAATGCAAAAATAAAAGTAAGTCCCTTGTATGTAGGGAATATTTGGCATGAGTGGAATGAATGAATGCATAAATAGAAGTAACCCCCATGTATGTTGGGGTGTTTTCTTCAATTTGTGAGCCTTCCGTAAACAAATTTGTCGAATCATGGGACCATTAAAACTTTAGAAATTCAAAAAATAAAATCTATTGCTACAATAACTAATATAGTATATTGAACTGCTATTTAGTGTTCTAAACATAACCTTGGTAGTGGGGTTAGACAAACCCCCTTTGAGATCTTATCAGGGGAAAATCTTTCGAGCGCTCCACGAGAGGGAAAAGGGAGCGACAAGCAAGTTTAGACACATTCAGGCCGCTCAAGAGTGTACTACCCTATGTCCTATGTGGGTATTCTTGCCTTGCTCCCTAAGAGGTGGTGTCATTGGGCCCCTTTGGTCCAACTTCTCAGGCACATCTATCCACTAAAAAAATAGCAAGGACTCATTGGCAAGCATACTTGATCTAGCAGTAGTAGTAGGTTCTCTTGGTGGTTTTAGAGTGCCTTGATTGCTTCACCTCCGTTAGCACGCTACATAAACAATGAGGGACCGTGAGCAGTGGAGGCATAGGGGCATCATTATTACACTCATTTGGGTACTATCCACAGCCCCTAGACCGTAAGTAGTCAACCCCGAACGACATCAAACCTACACAACAAGAGAATATGATCTATAAACCATACAATAGGATATGTGCTACACCAAATTCTTTTTTTGACCGAAATAGCATGGGAGGCTGTTGACGGTGTCGTACATACATTTATGGACCCACCAGAAGGTAAGGACAATCCTAAATATGGGGCTGGACACCAAGATGCATCTGACATGGAGACCATGGCGCGGGATGGCGTAGTTTACATGGAAAGACAGGAACTAGTCGAGGATTAGGAAAGCACTCGTTGTAATAAGAGTAGAACTCCTCTAGTCATATCCGACTAGTATTCTTCTAACCAACCGATTTGTAACCCTGCCCTCGGAAATATAGGGCGAGGCAGGGACTCCCTCCAAAGCAATTCAATTCAACCAACACACAAGACGTAGGGTATTACGCAATCTAGCGGCCTGAACCTGTCTAAATTGTGTGTTTGCGTTTACCTTTGAGTTTCGGATCTCAACGAGCCCTACTAACCAAAACACTACCCCGGGCACCCCCCTCGGTAGGTTGCCGGATCTAAACACCAACAGCTGGCGTGCCAGGTAGGGGACCTCACTGAGAATCCACTGACGAACTTGATGGCACAAGTCATCATCAAAGCCAATCATCGCGTTTGAAGCAGGTGCGACGTTTGTCTTTAGTTCCTGGGTCGTCCAGCACCACATTGCGTCGACCTCGGAGAAGAAGCAGAAAACCATGAAGCTCCAGCACCAAGCTCTAGAGGATCTCGTCGAGAATTTTGGTAAATTTTCAATTTCTGACCTAGTCAAAGGCTAGGGGGACGAGTCCGAGTTCAACTTGACTTCTCCCTCCAGTCGTATTGACTTTCACGAGCTGGCGCATAAGCCATCATGTGAGTCAAATTACCACCAGAGTTGATTCTCGTTCGGACTCCACAACGTGACCACTGTTTATCAGGCAACTCTGTCTAGATCACAATCCGATACAGATACAATTGAGAATCTCGACTACTATTCGGATCCAGATGAGGAGACTCCTTTATCAGGTCCGCAGCAAGGCCTAATAATCACATCAACTCCTCAAGGTAGATTCATCTACTGGCTCAACATGAAGCCACCCACTCTTGCCAAGGACGATGATTCACTCCTCATCGCCTACCTCTGTCGCCCATCTACGAGGAAGGTGGCACCACGGAGGTCATCAGTTCAAGCTCGGGAAGCTACTCTCTAGAACAAGAACTCTTTGCGATCATCACTAGACAAGAGGATGAAGAAGAAGAGCAACAGGACAGAAACCCGCGACATAAGCATCACCCAGATGACGTCTCACAGGATGAGCTTACCGCCAACGTTGTCGAAGAAGAAACCGAAGCTCAAAGAACTCGACAATGAGCAAGAGATGCTGCAAGAGTAGAGCGCCGTCGCCTCCTTGCAGTAGATCTACCAATCCAGAACCTGGATAACGCCTTTGAAGAAGTTCAAACGCGTCACCATCATACTCCCATGGCCATCATCGCGTTTATTGATCTCATCACCCGCGTGAAGCCCCAAAACAAGTATACTAGATAGTTGGATAAATTGGCGGAACTCACGTACGAACAACTCAATCAGCAGAATCCGATACAGTCAGTCCAACGCTCTGCATCCCAATGATGTCAACATGGTAGCAGCCATAGAGACCCTCCATCCAGACCAAGTCAACTCGAAGGCACCAGACCAAGTCAACACGGAGGCACCAGACGAAGCCAAGCTAGAGCTGAAGGTAGTCGGGCAGGATCCTCGGGAGGCCGTGGCCACCATGGGGCTAACCCAGAGCCTGAACGCCTAGTAGGAGACCTCCGCAACAAGATCAACGCCAGCTGCGACACTCGTACCATCATCGATGGATGGCACCGTGAGCGTGAGCAAGAAGTTGAATACCTAGGAGATGATACTGATGGGTTCCCCACCTTCTCCAGACGTGTGAGGAGGACAACTTTGCCCAAAAGGTTCAAACCCCCGGGCATCACCAAGTATGATGGCAAACAAGACCCAGTCCAACGGACCTGGTGCTACTCGCTATCAGTACAAGCAGCTGGGGGAAACAATGACACCAAAGTCATCTACTTCCCAATTTGCATAGAGGCAGTGCCACTCAAATGGCTCGAATTGTTGGACAAGATCTCTATCGACTCGTGGAAGGAGCTCAAGGTGGCATTCACCAGCAACTATGTGGGGGCCATACAGTGTCATGGAAACAGGATCGACTTATCCCAGGTCAAGCAACAAGAAAGCAAGAACTTGCAGAGCTACTTACGTCGCTTTTTTGACAAGAAGGCCACAATCGTGGATATCACAGAGCGTGATGTCATTGACTGCTTCCAGAACAGCCTCCGCGACCATCGGATGTTTCAAGACTTCGGTAGAAGATGCCTCGCTGATGTAAATCTCTCAAGATTATGGCACAGGCATGGGCAGATGAAGAAGATAAAGAGATTGAAAGGTTTGAGTCCAATCGCAACAAGGACCAGAACAACAACAATCACAACAATGGCCAATGCAACGATAAGAACCACAACAATCGCCCCAACAATGACAACTGAAATAACTACTTGGGAAATTACAACCACAAGCGCAAGCAAGACAACACTATCATGGCAATCTCGCAGTCGTCCAGGAAAGGTGGCGGCAAGAACCAAGACAGGCCTTCGTTCAACGAGCTCCTGAAGAAACAATGCCCATGGCACCCATACCACAAGCACTTTGCAATAGATTGTTTCAGTCTACACAAAGTCATGAAGGACCTACTAGAGCCATCTGTCACCAAAGATAAGGGCAAAGCCAAGGAAGACAAAGATGATGGTGAGAATGGTAAGTTCCAAAACCCATCCAACACCATCAACGTCATCTTCGGTGGAACCTCGGGTACTGCTACTAAGCAGTTCCAGAAGCTCACCCTTCGAGAGATAATGTCCATTGAACCTGTGACGCCAATGTTCCTCAAATGGTCTAAGGTGCCAATTACCTTCTCTAGGAAGGACCGATGGACTAGTTTCTCAGACCCAGGACAGTATCCCCTCATCCAGACGATCCCTCCAGATTCTCTCCAGAAGAGATCAGTACTGATGAAGTTATGGTCAGACTCAAGCGAATGTTAAGGAATGTGAGTGGGATCCCCATAATTGTTCAGGAATTCAGCGCCGCCAACCCACCAAAGCCTATAAGTACAAGTGGTCGTAGCCCTCGAGTACTTATTTGAATTTGTTGGATCTGCTAACTTGTTTTTCTTTGCAGGAAGATGTTGATGTATATTTCTTTGCTCCTCCCGAATCCGATGATATCTATGAAGCTGCTCCTCGCATGTTTTCACTGGAGACCATGAGAGGTGATGATCAGGAGGAGGAGGTACTTGAGTCCTCCAGCGGCACTAGTTCTGATGCCACGAAGAAATATGAAGTGAAGGCCCAGCCATCTGCAAAGACCGGACCGTCCTCCGGGTTGAAGAAGCGCTCAACTACATATGAGCTTGAAGTCACGATCCCTCTGCCATCGAAGAAGCGGACCACAGTTGCGAGACGGTCCATGGGCAAGTCTTTGGATGCAGATGATGTACCTCCCAAGGTAATTATCTATGAGGAAGGATAAGATCCTGAGTATCACGTACTGCCCAAAGTTGTCTCCAATGTCAATACCATGTCTAATCTTGATGACACTGGTGATTTGCATGTTATCGAGTTGGTGACTGATGAGGTGTTGAGATTGACGACGGCCCATCATCTCGCGATGCTATTGATGACCATTCATCTGGTCAGATGGTGGACCCTACTGGTGCAAAAACAACTCAAAGATCGGAGGGGATACCGCGGGTTGGTCAAGATCTCATTGTGGATGTGCAGACCGCACCCAAGATACCCTCCCTGAGCATGAAGCTCTTGCGCCTAACGGGAGAGCCCAAGTTAAAGTTGAGAAGATTGTCCAGGTAATCCTGGTTCTTCCACGACTGCTTATTGTATCGCGTTGTTGTTGCTCCTCAGCTTTGTGAGTTCTCAATTTTGTAGGAAATCCTTGGACATGGAATTGTCGAGGCCTGGCGAAAAATCAAGTACTGATGGCCTTGGCCCCTCAGCAAAAGATCCTGCCCCGGCATCGCCAACCTTGATGCCTCAAGAGCAACTTGAAGAGACAACAACTACTTCGGTTGCTATAGCTAGTGTGGCTGCATTGATGCACAATGTAGTTGAGTCAATGGCAAAAGTAGAAGTGCCAGCCCCTAAGCTATTGCCCAAGGGCCCAGTGGCTACTCCTGGCGTTGTGGCGTCTTCCGTAGCCCTAAGCCAGTTGTAGAAATTGAGGCAGCATCAGTCCTAGAAGCTATGGTGATAGAAACTGTCGCTCCTGGACCATCAAGTAGCCGTGCCTTGGTGCCGCAAGAGGGAGATCGTACATAAATTGAAGCAACAGGGAGTATCTGTCTGGAGGATATCCAGCTAATTGATGACCATTTGATGGACCTCGAGATTGTTGCACTGATGATGGAGTCGCACCGTCATTTTGGCAATTATATGTAGGTGTGTCTTCCTCCTTTGGCATAGTTGATAGACTTGTACTCGTGCACTTACACGATTGCTGACTTTATGTTGCAGGATATCATTGATCGCTCCCGCTGCAAATCTCAAATGCTCCAAGGATATGGGGATATGGTACTTCGTGCGGAGGCACTGGAGAGAGAGCTTGCCAAAGAGAATTGGAATTCTCCCGCCTGTATATGAAGTTTGATGGTGTGTCCGCTACATACCGCAATCGCATCCAACAATTGGGGGAGCAAAGCAGTTCCCTCATTGGTTGGAACAAGTTGTTAAAGCAACACGTCAAAGGTATCTTCATTCCTCTGTCACTTTCCGAGTATTGATTTTGCTTGACTAACCCATGTTGTGCTGTGATGTGCAGCTCCCAAGAAATCAAAGAAAGAACTCCAGGTGAGTGTCACGAACTGGCAAAATGCGTATTATCACATGACCGATTAGCATGGCAAGCTTGTTCTTCATGTTGATAAACTGGAGAGTCATCTTGAGAAGGAGAAAAAACTACGTGATGATGGCGAGGTTGATCTGGTCAATGCCATGAAGACCATCCGAGAGCACAAAGCTAAGCTGGAAGCTGCCAAACTCGTTTTGAAGGAGATATCTGAAGCGGCCCAACCAATAGCGAACATGGTGGAGCCTCCAGTTGGAGGTGTAGAGCCCCGTCTGCTACCTGAAGTACTCAAGGACGTGCGAGGGAATTTCACCAGTTACATTCGGAAGATGGTAAAGTTAGTCTCCAAGCAACTACTGAGCTTCATCAAGTCTTTCTATCCTCAAGCTGGTCTGGCTCCTATTGTGAAAGGTATAGTGGAGGACTGCTTTGACGAACTCTTCAAGCAGTGCATGCAGGAGATGCCCATCATAAAAGAAGTAGCCAACCATTTGGTCCTTGAGTAGTTTTGTATTAAAGCAAACATTAGTTCTGTATTGAAAACATGATATGAATGCTTTGTAATGTAAATATTTCAAAGTCTTATTGCAATCTCTGCTACTTTCAACTTGTTTGTTTTAGTGCATCTTACAATCTTCCATGATATTTACTCGTACAGTAGATGTAAGTGTCTGCGCACAAGACTTCTTTTGTGAGCCTCATTAGATGCACATTGTAGAGTACTTAGGATGCGTGTCCTTTTATGAAGCGTGAGTACTCGATCTATTTGGATAGTAGACTACTAGGCAAGTAATCTCTTCAGGGTTTCGACAACTAGAGCCTATATTTACAACCTCTCTGAGTTGTATTGATGTTAGGCTCTGGAAAGCCTGGAACTGTAGACTTGTTATTACAAGCCACGACTAAACAGATTTATCTGGTGAATAGTCACCCAGGTAGTTAATTAACTCCTAAGGTATTGATGACTTCTTTTCTGCAAGCCACCAAGGCATAAATTTATCCAATGAGTTAACTAACTCATGAGGTTTGCTATAGACTTGCTTTGCAAGCCGCTATTGGACAATTTTGTCCAGCGAGTTGAATAACTCATTAAAATTTTGCAGACTTGTTATTGCAAGCTGTATTTGGGCAACTTTTGCATAGGGAGCTGAATAGCTCGTTGGAGCTGTGCAGACTTGTTATTACAAGCTGCGATTAGGTCGATATTGCCATGGGAGCTGAATAGCTCATTAGAATTACTGCGAACTTGCTTCTGCAAGCCGCGATAAGGAAGAAATAAATAGTTGAATTACAACAAAAATATGACTGCTTTGTTGAGTTGTAATTCTACAACTAGGGCCGATGGCTGATTTACATAAATATGCAAATCTAAATTAGGGATAAAATCGATAGAGTTGCTCGATGTCTTCACCAGAGGGGTGTTGTAGTCGATATGATCTAGGTCCATTGACCTTGGAGGTCCCATGGTGAGTTGAGCTTGTGTAGCCCTTTGGTGTTCTGGATACGGCGAAGAACCATGTCGCTTATGTTGAATGATCATTCTTTGATGTTTCGATCATGGTAGCGGTGAAGGCCATCGAGGTATCTTGCGGACTAGACGAGTGCTGTGCAACGAGCTTCTTCAATGCAATCAATGTCTAGACACCTTGTTTCTTCTACTGCGCCTTCCTTGTACTGCTCAACTGTTGGAGATTTCCACATGACGTCGGCAGGTAGGACAGCTTTAGATCAGTAGATTAGGAAGTAGGGTGATTGCCATGTAGGCTTGCGTGGCTAGGTACGTAGCCCCTAAAGTACATTGGGTAGCTCCTTAAGCCACTTGCCTCCCTTGGTGTTGGAGATGTCATGTAGCTTTTTCTTGAGAGCGTCAATCACCATCCTGTTGGCGCGCTCAACCTGACCGTTGGCCCACGGATGAGCAACAAAGATGTACCGAACGTCGATCCCACTGTTCTTGCAGTATTCCCAGAACTCATGGTTGTTGAAGTTTGAACCAGGTCTATGATTATGCGATTGGGGAAGCCGAAGAACAAGCTCATCAAGGAAGTCGAGTACTATGTCTGCTTTTGTTCAGGTGAGTAGTTTCATCTCGATCCACTTGGTAAACTTGTCAATGGCCACCAGGACTCGGTTGAATCCTCCAAGTGTCGTGGGGAGTAGGCCAATCATGTCGAGCCCCCAGCACGCAAAGGGCCAAGAGGGTGGTATGGTGATCGGCTTGTAGAAAGGGGCGTTCTGCTGCTTGGCGAAGGAATTGGCACCACTGGCATTGGCGGACTAGTTCCCCGGTGTCAGCAAGAGCTGTTGGCCAATAGAACCCTGATCTAAAAGCTTTACCCATGATTGTGCGTGAGGACGCGTGGTTGCCGCAAATGCCTTTGTGGATCTCTTCCAATATGTCCTTGCCGTCTTACCATGAGACACACTTCATGAGCATGCCTGACGATGTGCCTCTTCAATAAAGCTTGTCTCCAACTAGAACATAGTTCTTACTACACTGAGAGACTTGTTTAGCCTCTGTCTTGTCTAAGGGTAACTTGTGCTCTTTGATGTAGTCAATGAAGGGAGCAGTCCGGTCTACATCAATCATCATAACCTCCTGATCTGGCATGGTAGGATCCCAATCAGTGGTTGTTGATGGTGCCGACTTCGTAATGGATGGCTTGTGTAGCTCATGGACTAAAACTCCTACTGGAACTTGCGCACGGGTAGATCCGAGCTTTGATAGGACATCCACAACAACGTTGTTGTCACGGGCGACAAGATGGAACTCCAAACTAGAAAATTTGTTCTCATCCATGGTCGCCTTGTGGCGGTCCCACTTGTCATTGACTTGATTGAACACCACCATTGAGTCACCGTAGATGAACAATCGCTTTATTCCTAGAGAGACTACCACGCGGAGCCCGTGTAGAAGCACCTCGTATTCAGCTTCATTGTTGGACACTTCTCAAAAGATTTGCAAGACCTAATTGAGTTGTTCGCCTTTGGGAGATATCAAGCTTGAGTTATCCATCAAAATACATGACCTAATGCTCTGGACGCACCGCTGATGTTGGTAGTTGATTCTCCCGCCACTTTGCCATGAAATCAACTAGGGCCTGGAACTTGATTGCAGTCCTCAACTTGAATTCCAGGGACAATGCTCTGAGTTCTACCGCCCACTTAGATATTCTTCCTGTTGCATCCCGATTGTGGAGAATTTCTCCCGGGGGGGAGTCGGTGACAACAGAGATCTTGTGCTCCTGGAAGTAATGTCATAACTTGCATGAGGTGAGCAGTATCGCATATAGCAGCTTCTGAACTGGTGGATATCTGGTCTTGGACTCTGACAGCACCTCGCTTACAAAGTAGATGGGCCTCTGTACTTTGAATACATGGCCTGGTTCTGGTCTTTCAACCACAATCATCGCACTGACAATGTGAGTAGTTGTGGCGATGTAGAGCAGCAAGTCTTTATTGGGGTTTGGTGTCATGAGGATCGGTGGCTTTGATAGGAAGTACTTTAATTGTTGTAGGGCTTGATCTGCCTCCTCGATCCACTGAAACTTGTCTTGTCACTTGAGTAGTTTGTAGAAGGGTAGGCCCCGTTTTCCAAGCCTAGAAATGAATCTGTTGAGGGCCACCATGCATTTAGTCAGCTTCTGGACGTCCTTGATGCCTGATGGGGCATGCATATCGGTGATGGCGGAAATTTTCTCGGGGTTAGCTTCAATGCCTCGGTGACTAATGATGAACCCGAGTAGTTTCCCGGAAGGCACACCAAAGACGCACTTTGTCGGGTTGAGATTCCACCAAAACTCTCGCAAACTTGCGAAAGTTTCCTCTAGATCCGCAATTAGGTCGTCAGGATTTCTAGTCTTTATGACCATGTCGTCCACGTACACCTCCACGTTGTGGTGTAGCTGCTTCTTGAAGCACTCCTAGATTGCCCGTTGATAAGTAGCGCCTGCGTTCTTCAACCCGAAAGACATTGTTGAGTATCAGAAAGCTCCATATGGGTGATGAACGCGGTCTTGATCTGGTCTTCCTCCTTGAGAGCTATTTGGTGATACCTCGAGTAGCAATCAAGGAAATAGAGGAGGGCGCATCCAACTGTGGAGTCGATGACTTGATCGATCCTAGGGAGCCCGAAGGGATCCTTTGGACAGTGCTTGTTGAGGTCTGTGTAGTCGACACACATCCTCCACTCATTGTTGTTTTTCATTCGCTCTAGGATGGGATTACCAAGCAACTCTAGATGATAGACTTCTTTTATGAAGCCTATCGTGAGTAGTTTCACTAGCTCTTTCTTGATGGCTTCCCTTCTGTGTTGGGCGAATCATCATAGGCGTTGTCTTTTTGGTGTAGCTTTTGGATTCACAATGAGTGAGTGCTCAATCAACTCCCTGGGCACCCCTGGCATATCCACTGGTTTCCACGTGAAAATATCTCGGTTGGCCCGGAGGAAGCTGACGAGCGCACTTTCCTATTTAGGATCCAGCCCTGCGCCAATCAGGGCTATCTTGGAGCTATCACTAGTCTCAAGGTCAATGGCTTTGATTTCTACTTCACATGCCGACTTGACCTTGGTTGCCCTTGACTTCTTTTCTGGAATCTCGAGCTCTGATGGGGACAACTTTTTGGATGCGGCGAAGACTTGCATCATCGAGTTTGGTACTTGAATGGTTGCTGCTAGCTCTAAGCTCCTGTGTCGCAATCATATGACCTCTTCAAGTCTTCCAGTAGGGAGAGTACTCCATTGGGTCCTGGTATCTTGAGTACTAAGTACACATAGTGAGGGATAGCCATGAATTTGGCAAATGTTGGTGTTCCAAGGATGGCATGGTATGATGTTTCAAAGTCTGCCACCTCGAACTAGATGTCTTCTGTCCAGTAGTGTTCTTTGGTCCTAAAGGTAACTGGCAAAACCACCTGTCCGAGGGGTACAGCCGCGTTGCCCGGGATGATCCCATAGAATGGAGAGTTCGTTAGGGTGAGCATATCAGTGACGTCGAGGCCTATCTTCTTCAGTGTCTTGGTGAATAGGACGTTGAGACCGCTACTGCCGTTGATGAGTACTTTAGTAAGTATGCAACCAGTGACAACCGGGTCTAGGACAAGGGGATACTGTCTAAGGTCTAAGAAACTAGTCCATTGGTCCTTCCTAGAGAAGGTAATTAGCACATCGGACCATTTGAGGAACATTGGCATCGCAGATTCAATGGACATTATCTCTCGAAGAGTGAGCTTCTGGGATCGCTTAGTTGCAGTACCTGGGGTTCCACGGAAGATGATGTTGATGGTGTTGGATGGGTTCTGAAACTTGTCATTATCACCATCGTCTTCATCTTCATTGGCCTTACCATTGTCTTTGATGCCAGATGGCTTTGGTAGGTCCTTCATGACTATGCGTAGATTGAAACAATTTATTGCAGAGTGCTTGTGGTATGGGTGCCATGGGCACTGTTTCTTCAGGAGCTCGTTGAATGATTGCCTGTCTTAGTTCTTGCTGCCACCCTTCTTGGATGACTGTGAGATTGCCGTGATAGTATTATCTGGCTTGCACTTGCAGTTGTGACCTCCCGAGTAGTTATTTCGGTTGTCATTGTCGGGGCGATCGTTGCGGTTCTTGTCGTTGCGTTGGCCATTGTTCTATTAATTATTGTTGTTCTAGCCCTTATTGCGATTGGACTCGAACCTTTTAATCTTTCTATCTTTTTCATCTGCCCATGTCTGTACCATGATCTTGAGGGATTTGGCATCAGCGGGACGTCTTCTGCCGAAGTCCTAGAACATTTGGGATTTGTTGAGGCTATTTTGGAAACAGTCAATGACGCCGCACTCTGTGACATCCACGATTATGACCTTCTTGTCAAAGAAGCAATATAATTAGTTCTACAGGATCTCGCCTTCTTGTTGTTTAACTTGAGAGAAGTCAATCCTATTGTCAGGACGCTGCATTGCCCCTGCGTAGTTGTTGGTGAACGCTACCTTGAGGTCCTTCCACGAGTTGATGGAGTTATTATCCAAAGATTCGAGCTATGTGAGTGGTTTTGCCTCCATGCAGATGGCTAGTAGATGACTCCGGAGCTTCGGTCTCCTCTCCAACAACATTGGCGATGAGTTCATCCTGCGAGACGTCATTCGGGTGACGCTCATGTCGCGGATTTTTGTCCCGTTACTCTTCTTCTTTGTCCTCTTGTCTAGTAATGACGGCGAACAGTTCTCGTTCTAGAGAGTGGCTTCCCAAGCTTGAAGTGATGACCTACATGGTCCCACCTTCCTCGTAGATGGGCGACACAGGAGCTCCCTCCTGGTACAGGAGAGTGTCGAGGTAGACGATGAGGCGCAAATTGTCATCCTTGGCAAGAGCAGGTGGCTTCATATTGGGCTAGTAGACGAATCTGCCTTGGGGAGTTGATGTGATTAGCAGGCCCTGTTGCGGACCTGATAAAGGAGTCTCCTCATCCAAATCTGAGTAGTAGTTGAGGTCCTCGATTGTATCTGTATCGAATTGTGATATGGACAGGGCAGCCTGATAAATAGTGGCCGCATTGCGGAGTCCAAACAAGAATCCACTCGGTGAAAGTCAATCCTACTGGCACAAGAATTTGAGCTGAATGACTCGTCCTCCTAGCCTTTGACATGGTTAGAAATTAAAAATTCATCAAAATTCAAAATAAGATCCACTAGAGCTTGGCGTTGGAACTTCATGGTTTATTGCTTCTTCTCCGGGGTCGACGCAATGTGGCGGTGGAAATTTCCAGTGCCTTCAGCGATGTAAACCCAAAAGCCGAAGACGAATATCGTGCCTGCTTCAAATGCGATGATTGGCTTGATGATGACTCGTTCCATCGAGTTCGCTAGAGGATTCTCGGCGAGGACCCCTACCTAGTGCGCCAGCTATTGATGTTTAGACCCGGCAACCTACCGAGGGGGGGTGCCCGATGTAGTGTTTTGGTTAGTGGGGCTCGTCGAGATCAGGAACTCGAAGGTAAACGTAGACACACGATTTAGACAGGTTCAGACCACTAGATTGCGTAATACCCTACTTACAGTGTGCTGGTTGAATTGAATTGCTTTGGAGGGGGTCCTTGCCTCACCTTATATTGCCGAGGGTAGAGTTACAGGTCAGTTGTTTACAAGAATACTAGTCAGATATGACTAGAGGAGTTCTACTCTTATTACAATGAGTACTTTCCTAATCCTCGACTACTTCCTGTCTCTCCATGTAGACTATACCGTCCTACGTCATGGTCTCCATGTCAAATGTCTCTCAGTGTCCAGCCCCATATTTAGGACTGTCTAAACCTTCTGGTGGGCCCATAGATGTATGTACAAAACCCCTTCCCCCCCCCCCACACACACACTTAAAATCTACGAAGTCCTCATCTTAACCGAATGATGTACAAAGGGAGAGCCGCTCATAAATGTACTAGTGACGCTGGCTGCACTACTTGCACACGGGACGGTTGCTACTTCCTTCACCATTAGCTCTGTTCTTCCTCATATTGCCACACATCCCAAAGAGCTTCCTCATGTTCCTCTACAAGAACATGAAATTATCCTCCTGACAGCGATCACTGTCTTCAACCTTCTGATCCTGAGCTTGCAAGGCCTCCATGATGTCGTCGACGATGTTGAAGAGGTAGTGGATGTTCTTTCTGCAAGCAGTACAACACGTACGATCATGCTCCTCCGGTTCTGGCCCATCATCTTCTAGATCCTTCTTTTTGCTCTTGTCTTGACAGCGTTCCTCTTCCTCCTTTCTTTTCTTCATCTCATTAGCCCAATCCCAATACGTGTTGGCATCTTCTTTGTCGTCATGGCCAGCAGCACCCCACATTTCGGGGCTTCTATCGTACTCCCAATCTCTATCACCTCCATAGTCAGCCGGCGAGTACTCGAGCATCTTCTCCACATAGCTCCTGCGCTTGATCCTAAGGAGCCTTGCTGAACGCCTTGTGGGAGCAACGACGGCCTCCTTCTTCTTCTTTGGTGCTTCATCATGACTCGAGAGGATGATGAACTTGCGATCCACGAGCTTTCCAGACAGTGCCTTGCCTCCAACGTTGATGCAAGCATTACAAGCGGTCCTTGGCAGAGTTTTGGAACCCAACTCGCACCTCTTAGCTTCCATGTGAAGGGCGAAGGCGGCGGCCAAGGGAGGGGGTGGTGCCAATCGGCCTGGGGAGGTCAGCTGATCGGCCTGGCCTCCTCCTTCGCTGGTTGCTGCCCCCTCTTGTCTCCCAAGCACTTTTTTTTCTAGTTTGGGTGCATCTGAATCGCTTGTATAGTTGCGAAACTCGAGCTCCAATTGGCCTCATTATATACTCTTGAAGTCTTGGCCAAGGATCCACACATTTCCAAAAACTTCCTCGCCCCTTCCCGCAAAAATTCACTTCCATATTCTGTCATTACCAAAGATAGGAAACGGGAAATCGATTCAGACACGAATACCTCCCAGGCCGATCAGCCTGGGAGTCTCTGGGCCGATCGGCCCAGGTGGTTTTTGGCCCCTCTGCTCTCCGCTTTTTCATGGCAGCGCGCACGTCTATAAATATATCTAATTTTTTGAGTCCCACACAAAAATTTGAAAGAAAATAACAGAATGTAAGATAGAGTATGTACAAGGTACCTGAGTTAGTGTCGTCAGGCTTGATGTGGTCGTTCTTCCTCTATGGTGTAAACATCAATATAATTGATAGGCACGATGTCAGGTTCCAAGAATACCTTTAGTCGCTGTCCATTCACAACATATTGATCTCCTTTGACATCCATAATCGTTACTGCTTCGGTAGGTGATACAGAATGAACCACATATGGTACATCCCACTTGCTCATCAATTTTCCTTTAGCGAAGAGTTTGAACCTAGAGTTGAACAGTAGCACTTTGTCTCCTTCTTTGAATTATTTCTTGTGAAGCCTTTTATCAAATCACCTATTTATTCTTTCCTTATAAATGCTTGCACTGTGGTAAGCTTTAAGCTTCGTCTCTTCTAATTAACTTATCTAAATTTTTCATTTTACTCTTGTAGCATCAACATCAAGATTCATTTCCTTTATAGCCCAATAAGCTTTATGTTCGAGTTCAACGGGAAGGTGGCATGTTTTTCCATAGACGAATTGATACGGGGTCATACCTATAGGTGTTTTGTGAGCCATCCTGTATGCCCATATAGTGCTCCATTTAGCTTTTTTGACCAATTCTTCCCTCCTTTGATCACCATCTTCTTTAGGATGTCCTTTAGCTATTTATTAGTAGTTTCCACTTATCCATTTGTTTGAGGATGATAGGCTGTAGATACTCTATGTTCAATCTCCAATTTTGATAGACATTTTCCAAATTCTTTTCCCATGAAATGTGATCCTCCATCGCTGATCAAGATTCTTGGCACTCCATACCTAAGAAATATTATAGTCTTGATCATGTGAATTGATTCTTCTATTGATGCCTTCCGACATGGAATAGCTTCTACCCACTTAGACACGTAATCAACCATGATCAAGATGTGCTCAAATCCATGTGAGTTCAAGAATGGTCCCATGAAATCTATACACCAAACATTAAATAAATCTACTTGCAGATTGTAGTTCAACGGCATAGAATTTCTAGCTGAAATATTTCATGTTCTTTGGCATTCCGGGCAAGTATCAACAAATCTCTTTGCATCTTCATGCATTTCTGGCTAATAAAATCCGCTTACCAAGACTTTTGCTTTAGTTCTAAAATGTCCATAATGTCCTCCGTATTCTGATGAATGACATTTTTGAAGTACCGCTTCCCTTTCTTCTCTTGGGATGCATCCTCTTAATACTCCATCTGCTCCATATCTATATAGGTAAGGTGTAGACCAATAGTATTTCTAGCTTTCAGCAACCACTTTTCTCCTTTCATTCCTGTGTAAGTGATTCAAGGGAGTTCTTTTTATTGCTCTAATAATGTCATTCATCCAAGTATCCTTGTCGAGGATTCTATACAGATGATAATCCCTCATTCGATCTTCTATAGGCTCTTTTTCATCATCTTGTTGATACATTCTCGACAAATGGTCAACCACCATATTTTCTGATCCCTTTTTATATCTGATCTCCATATCAAATTCTTGTAGAAGCAATATCCAACGAATCAGACATGGTTTAACATCTTTTTTTGACAAAAGATATTTAATCGCAGTGTGGTGGGTGTACACAATCACCTTGGAGTTCACAATATAAGATCTGAATTTTTCAAAAGCGAACACTACTGCAGGCAATTCTTTCTCCGTGGTGGCATAATTTATTTGAGCCTCATTTAAAGTCTTGCTAGCATAGTAAATTGCGTGTACCTTCCCTTCTTTTCTTTGTCAAAGGACTACCCCAACAGCATAATCACTTGCATCACACATTATTTCGAAAGGTAGACTCCTATCTGGAGGTTGAATGATGGGCACACTGATGAGCAATTATTTTAAAGTTTTGAAAGCTTGGAAGCAGTCTTCATCAAACTTGAAATTCACATCTTTTTGCAGGAGTTGTGTTAATGGTTTTGTGATCTTTGAAAAATTCTTAATGAATCTCCTGTAAAACCCAGTGTGTCCGAGAAAACTTCTCAATGACTTGATATCTGTAGGCGGAGACAACTTTTCCACAATTTTGATTTTTGCTTTATCAACTTCTATCCCTTTTTCTAAGATGACATGCCCAAGTACTATTCCTTATTTCACCATAAAGTGGCACTTCTCCCAGTTTAGGACTAGATCAACTTCTCCACATCATTTAAGAACTTTATCAAGATTTTCTAGATAGTTGTCGAAAATTGTACCATGAACTAAAAAATCATCCATAAATACTTCCATGATATCTTCAATGAAATCTGAAAATATAGCCATCATGTAGCGTTGAAAAGATGCAGGTGCATTGCACAACCCGAAAGGCATCCTTGTATAAGCAAAAGTTCCATACGGACAAGTGAACGTGGTCATATGCTAACCATCTGGGTGTATAGGAATCTGAAAGAACCCGGAATATCCATCAATATAGTAAAAGTGAGAATGCTTTGCTAACCTTTCGAGCATTTCATCAATGAAAGGCAAAGGGAAGTGATCCTTCCTAGTTACCTTGTTCAGCTTCCAGTAGTCAATACACATCCTCCACCCTATCACCGTCCTCTAAGGGATCAACTCATTCTTCTCATTTGTCACGACAGTAAGTTCTCCTTTCTTTGGTACACAACGCACTGGGCTCACCTATTCACTATGTGGTACTGGATAAATAATCCCAGCATTAAGCAACCTGATCACCTCTTTCTTTACTACGTCACGCATAGCATGGTTTAGTCTTCTCTAGCCCTCCACAATTGGCTTATGTTGATCTTCTAACTGTATCCGATGAGTGCCAAAGGCTGGACTAATTCCTTTTAAGTCTTTGATCATGTACCCAATCACTTTTTGATGTCTTCTCAATAAATTCAGCAACTTCTCAGTTTCTTGTTTGCTTAACTCATCGCTAACAATGACTGGATATGTCTTGTTATTCCCTAAATATTCACATTTTAATCCCTGGGTAATGGCTTCTGCTCAACATTTGATTCTTGTTGCACCAATTTTCCAATATCTTCGAATTTTCCTTCCTACATAGTTCTGTATTAAGGTGACAATGCTTCAGTTACTTCTCCCAATTTGTTATCTTGGTCATCCTCATTATTTTCCATTGCTCTTAGTAAAGGATCCCTAAAACTTTTAGCAAAGCATACACTTTCTACCTCCTCGTTATTAGGAGATAGATGCAAATTTTTTCGAGATGCATGCAGAAAATCATAAGTATATTTGGCACCATTAAAATTAACTGTTACTTTGCCTTCTCCCGCATCAAGCACAGCATTTACGAACTTAAGAAAAGGTCTACCAAGGATTATATCATCATATTTATCATGTCAAGCATCAATAACAAAGAAATTAGTTGGTAAAGATTTATTTGAGATATTAATTTTTAGATCTCTAAGCACACCCAAAGGTTCGGTTGTTCAACCATCTCCCATGATCAATTTAATTGGTGTTGGAGCAAGTTACAAAGTCTTACTAAAAAGTTTATCATAAAGTTTCGAAGACATGACACTTACATGTGCTCCAATATCGCAGAGTGCTTTGTCGATAATCTTCCCATTGATCATGCAGTCGATATGCGGTGTAGGAAAATGTGCTCCCTCATCTTGATTGATCCCAATTACGTATATCTACGCTAGGCTGGCGAAAGGTGATGCTTCAAGTTTTACTCCCATGACTCTCTCTACTTCAACAACGTATTCTGGGTCTTCTTCTTCGTTGAAAAGTATTGAATGATTTCTCCAATTGTTTACTTGTCAAGCATGTACCCAGTGTGTCCTTCTTGTGGAAACTATCTCTATGGCGCTGGTTGACCCCTTTTGATTTAGATATAGCCTATGTTTATCAAATATCTTGCTGAAATTGATAGGAATCCAATCCATTTGTTCAAACTCAGCAGAGGTTTTGCATTCGCCAAGCTTCGAGCTTCTGATGTTTCTAGTTTGTCGTCTTTGATGCACCGGGTAGGTTCCTCCTTTATGTGTGCTGGTTCTTCTTCGTTTTGCACCACAGGTTCTTCCTTCTCATCCTTTTGAAGTTCTTTTCTGAAAATTCCAGCAAGTATATGTCCTTGATTTTCTTGCTCTCATGTCCTAGATTGATAGTTATCCCATTCTCTGTTTACAGTTGCTCCTCTGCTGATTTTCTATAAAAGTTGAGTAGCCTCCCTGAGTGTCTTTTTCATAAGGTCTCCTCCTGCACACATTTGAACAAATTCCCGGCATTTTTTGGTTAGTGAAAAGTAAAATGTATGCAACAACACATCACTTGAGAATCCAAGCTTAGGTCCTTGATCGAGTAGTATGTTGAATCTGTCCCAAGCTTGATCTATTCCTTCATCTTCTCCTTGCACAAACATGTCACTTCCTTCCAAAGGTTCTGAAGTTTGCTAATAGAGAAAAATCTCCCACAAAACTTTATCATTAGTGTCTCCCAATTCCTCTTCGCGTCGAAAGAAACTTCTACATACCAGCATCTTGCTTCACCTGCAAGTAAAAATGGGAATAGATCTTACACATGTTGATAGAATTTTAGATAAAGATCGCCCTGTAGATCAACTGGACCAAAGACGACGATGAACGGGGGCAGAAAAACCCTAGGCCGATCGGCTTGGGCACCTCCAAGCCGATCGGCTTGGGAGGTTTCTTCCTTATTTGATGTTTCGCTTCGCGTGGCTTCTCGTAGATCCAATCTTCTCTCCATTTTTCCTCTTTGTGGCGGCGGTGGATGGTGTTTACGTGGTGTTTTCTCCCCTCCCCCCTCTCTCTCTCTCTCCAACTCTCCTTCCTTGAAGTTCATGAGGGGGTATTTATACTCTCCCATAGGCGGCGGTTCTAGGTCAATGTCTGTGATAAAACCCTAAACATCATCGTAGACTTCTGGTCCTCTCCTTCCTCATGCTGGCTTCCCTTGATGACCCATGTCCAAATATCCATTAAGCTCTGTATGCAAACCCCCTTGATTATGTCCTATTTCCTGTCATAATGCAATATACTCCAAAATACAACACATATGCAATAATGGGGTTATTTAGGTGCCAAGTGGTGGGTTAGTATAAGATTAAGCATGAAAATACTAGTTAAATAGCACTAAAAGTGTGTTAATAACGAGCGTCAACAGAGGCCCCTACTGATTTTTTATATTAATTATAAAAGGAGATATTTACATATTACAAGGCCACAGGCCCAAAGAAGATCCTAACTAGCATAAGTACAATTATTTTGTATTACAAAACCGAAGTTCTAACACCAGTTTTTAGGACGGCTTTGCTCTGTGTAGAATAAGGACAAACTCCTCCTTAAAAGATTGTCTCCACCTAGCAAAGGATAGAGAAGCGCCATCAAAGATGATAGAGTTCCTATGGGTCCAGATGCACCAGCATGCAATCATAGAGATCTCTCTAAAGATAACCATTTCTGTCGTGCTCAGGTTTAAATCCCAACTTATGCCTAGCAGGTGCCAACATTGTTGGCTGATAGGGCAAGAGAAAACAGGTGAAGCATAGTCTCCTCCAATCCAGATTGGCAGAGTACACAAGTGTAGTGCTCTAAGACTCTACAATTTCGACAGAGTAAATTGGCAGAAGAACTTGTGCTTGCCACTTACACAAGATTTCCACATCCATTTAAAAATCGGGGAAAACGGTGATGAGCCTTTAAGAACCATATATGCCTGCTTGGAAGTGAAAATTCGTGAATTCCATATATATAGGTCCAAACGTTAGAGTTGCCCTGTTGGAAGTCAAGGCTTTGAACAAGGGCACTTAGATTCTGAAGCTGTTCTGATGCAATGAGCGACAAGGGTGTCTGAAAGTTCTGGTGAGCAGTTTGGCCAATGAATTTCTTTACTGAGATATTTTCATTCATTGCAAAAGAGAATAATTGTGGGAAGTTAGTAGCTAGCACACCTAGATCCCATACACCGTTCCAAAACATAACTCTATCTCCAGCTGAGACTTTGCGTGAGGCCAACATTCTGAAAGAGCCAGAGGGAGATATTACATCACGCCACAAAAAGAGCGAACCAGAGTTCTAACATGTGGAACTATGGGACTTCGATACAGGCACTTCCAAGTGAGTTGCACCGAGGGCAGGTCAACTTTGTTATAGAATTTGTGGAGAAACTTTAGGAGAAGGGCAGTGTTCTGTGTTCTCAGATCAATAATACCAAGGCCACCTTGTGCTTTAGATAGGCAAGCTTTCTTCCATGCAACCAAGCAACCCCTTTTTCTATTGATGTCTCCTCTATCCCATAGAAAATGCTTGCGGTATTTGTCAATTTGCTACGCCAATATTACTTATGCTCAAACAAAAGAAAAAATTGCATTGTATCTAATATTAAAAAAAAATTGCATTGTATAGACATGGCTATGGATAGGCTATTGGTGTGCATGGATAATGCCAATTTGAATACATCATAAAACCAACAAAACTAGCTCCTTGTGTTGGCCATTACTCTATCACATGCTCCCCTGATCAAGCTTAACCTAAAAACCTAGTGATCTACAAGATCCATAACAGAACATGGTGGATATAATGTTCAACAACTTGGGAATCAAATTTGGATCCAAAATTTACCACACAGTTGCCATGCATGCTCCACAAACCTAGGTTTCCAACAAATAAACAACAAATGCAACAAATTCGACATGGATAGAACGGAAGTGGAGATGGAGGATTACCTTGGTGAAGCAATTTGAGAGCTCATCTGGCCTTACTCTATGCACATTTGGGGCTAGGGTTTCGGGTCCTAGTGGGAGAGAGAGGAGGGGTGTGGGAAGCAAAACAATGGAAAGAAGTGGTGAGGGGAGGGGGGAAGAAGTGGTAAGCACGGGTTAAAGACTCTAACCTTGGCGTTGAGTTGGGCTACATCAAGGTATGCGCCTCTGCGTTAACGGAGACCGCGTCGAGGTCCGGGCCCAACTTGAAAATGCCCTCCACGCAACTTGAAAATGCCCTCCACGCTGGTAATGACGTGGCAATTTTTAGCTGGTGATGACGTGACAATTTTTAGCTGGTGATGACGTGGCAATTCTCAGCGTGCGGTAAGGCACCAACTTGAAGACCTCGGCGTTAACACGGGAACGCTAAAGATAAAGGATCCATTTTTGAAAAATATTTCAGCAGGTCCATTTGTAGAAATAGTTTCGAACCAAGAAAAATTGAAAAGAAAAAAAAAACAGTGCTACCAGGCGCCACCTCCAGCTCCTTGCCAAAATGCCCCGCCACCACTGGTGGATCGGCGCCCCTCTCGTTCCAATCTGACCGTTCGTTCATTCTCCCTCCATCGCAACGTTCTCCTCCCTTCCCGCCCGTAACTGGTACTGTGTATACACACACCCGCCGTAAAGAAATGGACCAAAATTAAAACAAATGCAGGAGGAAAATAAATTAAAATAAACGCTTTCTCCTCCGTTTCCTCGAAAGACCGCCCGCTAGCTCGGGCGCTCGATCCGTCGCTAGGGTTTCCACCACCGCCGGCGATGGGCGCCCTCACCGACAGCAGGAAGCGCCTCTCCGCCGACCAGCGCCTCTCAGCCGACCACCGCTTCCCCATCCCCTCCTTCCCCCCGCGGTCCCCTCCCCCGCCCTCCAAGAGGCCCAAGCTCGCGCCCTTCCTCTCCTCTCTCGATGCTTCCACCTCCGCCACCCCGCCGCCCAACCCCTCTCCCCAAATCATCCACGCCGCCGCCGCAGCATCCACCTCCAACACGACGGGGCCTTCCTCCTCCTCTACCCCCGACTCCAACCCCTTCCCGAACCGGCGCCGCCTCCCGCCGCCGCCGCCATTCCAGCGCCCGATCCACGGGCCCCAGCGCGTCCTCCGCGCCTTCCGCTTCGGGGGCCCCGCGCGGCCCCACTCCGCCGGCCCCGGGCGGCTCTCCCCATCCTCACCCACGCCGCCCCCTCCCCGGACGCTCGGACTCGAGCAGTACGTCGAGCTCGTCAACACCGTCTCCCGCCCAGCGCCGCCCACTCCCACCGCCACCACCGATGCAGCGAGGGAGAAGGAGGCGGTGCCCCTTGAAGTGGTCGCCATCGAGGAGGACGGAGATGAGAGGAAGCAGCAGGACGAGCAGGAGGTGGTGAGTGGGAGCGTGGAGGTGAGGAGGGTGCCGCTGTACAAGGAGCTTTACGAGGAGTCCAGCCGGAAGCGGGATGCCAAGCTCAAGACGCTCGAGTTCGAGGTGCGGCTTGCCGAGGAGGGCCGCCTTGGCCTTGAGCGTCTCGCAGATTTCCTCCCGCGGATTACTCCAAAGAAGGAGGTACGGCATTCCTGGATTTTTTTTCCCCTATAGTTTTGTTTCGTGATGAGCACACTGTGTGGAACAAGGTGGTCGTGCCCACTTATTGAACTGGGCTTAACTGAAAAGTCAAATGGAATATTGAACTGAACTACCAGTTTGGAGAAATGCATGTGCTTGCTACTCTAAGGACCAACATTTCAGACCATAATGAAACACCATAGCAGTGGTTAATGCTTGATAATTTCTGAGGGTGTGATTCTCTTGATAATTAGCTGCTCCTTTAGTGTTTTCTTCTCTTTTTTTGTGGTAACAAACAATTTATCTTTCTGTTTCTTGTTACTCCTGTGTTACAGAAAGATAAGAGGCCCTACAGAAGGATTTTCTGGTTATTATGTTGCAAGCATTTCTTCTCGAAGTCTATTGGGATATAAACCTGCAACTTTCGCTATGCCCTTTAGATGGACAAAAAAAGGAAAAAAAATCATGTTGTTCCTAAAGGCTAAATTGCACTTAAATATAGACCAAATGAGGACATATTTTTAGAATAAAACATTTAGAACATATTTTTCATCAATTATCAACTATCATCACTTTCCTTTTAGGAGGTGCCTGAACCTTTTGTTCCTCTTACGGATGAGGATGAAGAAATCGTTCGTGCGGCTCTTCATGGCAGGAACAGGTTTGCTTCTTATCTTCTTCTGTTGGCAGATGCACAAATGCCTACATAGATAGCAGCATCTAAAATGGTTCTTTTTCCAGTCGTGAGAAATTAGCAGTACATGAACCGTCAAATATTGTGATAACAAGGGAGATCTTGCAGTGCTTGAATAACCAAGAATGGCTAAATGATGAGGTATTTTCTTGCTTCTGTCACCCTTTTTCTGGAGCTCAGCATATATAATGTAGTAATGGATGCAATATTTTCCCAACTGCTTTCAGGTTATCAATTTGTATCTTGATCTACTTAAAGAGAGGGAACTAAGACAACCTAGCAAGTTCTTAAAATGCCATTTCTTCAACACCTTTTTCTACAAGAAGGTCGGCTACTATATCCATGGTCTCGTTTATTTTTTATTTTTATTCAAAACAACTAGCATTCTCTGCAAATACACATCTTACCAATTAGAAAGATATGCATGTGTATTATTATTACTACCATATCATTGATGTGTACTTCCTAATATTATGACAAGATATCCACCCAGGAGCTAAGCTGCTTCATACATGTGTTTACCCAATTCTGCAATCAAATTTCCTATTCTTAATGTTACCTGTTTTGTTGCATTCATTACAATATTTTGTTGTGATACTGCTATGTGTTGTATTTGAGCACTGTGTTACGTGTAGTTTTAACTCGTAACTAATTTGGTTTTCTGTTTATCAGCTGATTTCTGGTGGATACGATTATAAAGCGGTTAGAAGATGGACAACAAAAAGGAAGTTAGGGTATAGTCTAATTGAGTGTGACAAGGTACTTTTGGGATCTCTTTTCATGCTTATATCCTACTAGGGTTTTATTTTGCATTTGATCAGTACTTGTAATATGTGTCCAGATATTTGTTCCCATACACAAGGAAGTCCATTGGTGTTTAGCAGTCATCAACATAAAGGACAAAAAGTTTCAATATCTGGATTCACTTGGCAGCATGGACATGAAAGTTTTGAGAATCTTGGTTAGTGTTATTTTCCCATTTCCAATATCAGTTTTGCTGCATTCTGAACTCCTGTCATTCATTTTCATATATGTATGTTTTAAGAAAGTCTGTACTAGGCCAATTATTTTACGATTCTGTTTTTATTTTCAATTCTGTGCCAGGCCAGGTATTTCGTGGATGAGGTGAAAGATAAAGGTGGCCAACAGATCGATGCACTTTCATGGAAACAGGAAGGTGTCAAAAACCTTCCTTTGCAGGAGAATGGGTACTTGTCCTCGTCTTTGTTCTTACAGCACTTTTCCTACTTGTTGTAAAGTCTTCCTAATGTACTAACCCAAGTCCTCTGTCAATCTAGATGGGATTGTGGCATGTTCATGCTCAAATACATAGACTTCTACAGCAGAGATATGGACCTTATTTTTGGACAGGTAGTACATTGTCTCTCGTTTTCCCTGTCAGTGGATATGGCGTTTTTGCAAACGTTCAAACAAGATTGGATGTTTTAACATGACAGAATAATTGACATGCTTTTTGAAACACTTTCTGTAGAAGCACATGCGGTACTTCCGCAGGAGGACAGCAAAGGAAATACTGAATTTGAGGGCTGAATAAACTACGGAGGACATCATAGGTCATTAAGGCCCGGTTCAGATGTTTAGTGTTGGTTGGATCATGTATTTTACAAATGGCTGCAGCATCGCAAGGGATTCGAAAGTTGTCCGATTTCTCAATGGCGCCATGTAATTACAAGCAACAAGGTGAAGGGGCTGGTGACTACGGCTTCAGATTGATTTTTGCATGAGCACAATGGCGACCGCAAGGTTTTGCTAAGGTGAGCCATTGGGGGGCATAAAATGGGTGGAGGGAGGTTTTTTGGCTGGGTTTAGATTGTGATGAGCTGAGAGACTGAGCAGTGTATGGTTGAATTATATATGAGTGGACTTGAGCAGTGTGCTACATTTGTGTACGCATTTTAGCGTCCTGTTAGCTCCGACGTGGGCATCAAGATGTGACCAAGTGAGCAATCCACAGGCTTAGGGCTGTATGGCTTCGCAGCATCAAGTTTTGTGTAATGATCTCAATCCTTTTCTTTCATTTTTTATTAGTACTTTAGTGGTACCCTTTTCCACGAGGATGTATCTGCGTATCTGAAATGGCAGCACCACCAATATTTTTCTCCTTCCCAAAAAGATGGACGCAGCCAAAGTTGGGGACTACCGACCAATAAGTTTGATTCAATTGGTGCTCTCTTCCATGCCAACTTATCATTTGACTATCTTGCCGCTCAAGTTCTGGGTGAGAAACAAATTGATAAAATTCTTCGTTCGTTCCTTCAGAAAGGCAGTGATAATGCCAACGGCAGCCACTGCCTAGTGAACTGGCCAAACGTTGCAAGCCCAAGGACATGGGCGGTTGGGTGTGACATACCTAGACAAGTTCGGCCGCTGGCCGTGCGATGGCTTTGGCAAGAACGGACCGATGAACACAATTACACAAGCCATGGTCTGGTAGACTGGTACAGACGTCCCGTGCAATGGATTTTTCTTCGATGCCTCCACTACTGTTTCCATTGGCGATGGTAGAAGTGAAGTTCTGACATCGTAGCTGGCTTGACGGCGGGCCCCACGAAACATTGCACCCCATCTCTTTGATCAGGTAAAAAAATAAGACGGTCGAGTAAGAATTGAGAAATTACAACGCAAAATAACGACACATGTGGAGCAATTTATTTCTCTATGGATCAGGATTCAACTTGTGCACTTACAACCTGAGAAGAGGACCAAATCAAGTGGAGATCGACGGATGGAAAATACTCTGCTCAATCGGCCTACCGAGCTCAATCTACCGGGACATACCATCTGCATCAAATCAAACTAATATGGAGAGCATGTACCGAGAACAAATGCAAATTATTTCCTTAGATACTAATATAGAACAAGATCCTTACCTCAAACAATCTAGCACTTAAGGGATGGCCGCACCAGAAGTCCAGAAGTCCAGAACTCGTGCACCCTCTACAGCGGACCATTGGAAACTAGTTTACACCTTTGTAACCAGCCTATATGCTCAAGCGGTGTGGACTTAAATCTCAACTTAGGAGAATTTCAAATACTCTCCGATCTGCTCCACGACACAATTTGATAACATTAGTAGACGGTGGGAGACGGCGGCTCAATCTACACCAAAAGATAAAAGACGACACTTTAATGGATTAATCATTTACACAATCTGGAATATCTGGAAGGCACGCAATCGAAGAATTTTCGAACAAAAATCTTAACAGCTCAACAAGTAGCAACTCGCACAAAAGAAAAATCTAGAAGAGTATATAAGAGCTTTTCAAGTGATCAAGGGAGTGTAACTACAATCATGCTGTAAGAGCTTTTTGGGTGGCAAAGCTAATCCTTAGCTACATCTTGCAAGTTCATAACCTAAGAACATGTCTTAAGACTACTTTCCTTCTTAATTATCTTTTCCTTCTTAATTGAAAGGCAGAGCTGGAGTCTATTTTGCTTCTTAATTGAAAGGCAAAGCTTCTACCATTTACTCCCTCCATTCTATTTTGATAGGCATATTTCCAAATCTAAAAAAACTTCTCTATCTATCCGCTTAATGGTTTGTTCATTCTTCCATACGAGATTGGCTACATGGGCATCAAGAAGTCTAAGCCTTGAATCACTTGTTTACGAGGAATAGTTAATGGCATAATTAAATGGATGATAAGTAGAATGATTTTCCTTGACCATTGTGCCAAGAGAAAATAGTACTATCAAAAGAGAGGAAATAGTACTGTCAAAAGAGAAAGGAAATACTTTCTAAAGACTGCACTCGCTTATTTAATCTTGGACCCCAGGTCTTTCGGCATGGTTCTTACCGTTATCTGGAGTCGTTGTCTTTTTTTTTTTACTTTGGTTCTAGACTAAGTCAATCATGCAAATGCATTTGGCACAGTTTAACGATAAACGAATATGTTTTGCCTACCTTTCAGTGAAAGGGAAGAACAAATGAATTAGACTAAAAATAAAGTAGAAAAGAACGAAACATAATATTAGCATCACATTAGAGAGCGTATAAACAGGTAGTTGCAGTAAACAGGGCATCTCCATTGCTCAGACGTTGAATCACAGCACAGCTCAACGTACGAGTCAAATCCTGTAGAAGTTTGCCGCATGCCGCCTTTTCTTTTGTTGATGCGAAATAATATCAACAAAGAATACAACACTATAATGGCAGGGCGAGGTACAATGGTTGTTTCCTCGCCGCAGCATTTCACTACCGATATCTTCAAACAACAGTTACAACTATATTGGTACAAACGAAAATGACAAACATTGACAAACCTATGCCGCCACAAGCACCCGTTTCAGGAAAAATAAAAATAGCAAACTAATTCAGACCTCAAAACCAAAAGCCTGCACTCGACCAACCCACATCACCATCTCCCATCTCAAATCACCTTGAGATCCTCTGCTCTTCTCTCCTTTCAAGATGATGTTAAAGGCCATGATGCAATATACTCATCGCTTCTCAGTCTAAAACAAATCAGAGGATTTCAATTTCTGAAGTTCAACTATCTTGATGTTTTTTGACGGCTAAGAATCTCCTGTTCCTTGAGGCGCTGCTGAAACCGTGCTAAGCGCGCTTGGAGGCTCACCAAGCCAGAAGCCTTCCGTGACAACAGAAAGCTCAATTGCGCCACGTAGTTGTCAATAAGGCTACCTGGCTGGTCAACCTCCGCCAATAGATTCATCTCCTACAATAAAATGGCATGTGATGTTAAGCAACAATTTGAAATGCTGAGACAGCAACAAAGTCATGGACCATCTTGAGTATTAAATAATGAATCAGCAGACATACTGATATCAATGAAAAAAATCTGCTAAGGCATAAGGTACATCATGCACATCATGAAAAATCAGGGGCTACAGTTTGATTTTGGATTTTTGGCAAAAAGGTTAGAAAGATAAAGAGCCTTGGGTCTAATATGAATGAATGGAATAATTGGAATCACAGTTTGGCTGCTATTGTGTAACCACAAGAATGATGTGCGCACTATTAAGGAACTACTTTTTACACAAAATTTATACATGTAATTGCCATGGGGAAAGGTGCAAGCACAATATTATGACTGATTAAGAACGAAGCATTGCAGATCTTGACATACTTTTATCATTTAATGCAAAAATGAGAATATGAATTAAACTTTTATTCTGCACAAGATATGGAACTTGCCAAAGTTTAACTAGAGGATGAACGATATAAACTACAATAGACATCTATGAACAAATTTAAAAACAACCAAGTAACTGGAACTTACTTCCCGAACTATCTCCATGGTATTTTCAATTTCCTTTCTGTGAGCTGCTATCAATGCCTCTTCTTCCTAAGTCACACAAAAAAGAAAAAGAAAGAAAGACTCAGCATCACATCTTTATTCAGGATCAAATAATATAATATTCTGATTAAAAAAATCACCTCAAGTATTGCATTTATTTCCATATCCTCCTTTTCAGATTGCTTGGATGAAACCTGTGGTGCTGAGGTCGATGATGGTCTTTGCAACTGCTGCTGTTTAAATTGATGTTGCTGCTTAAGAACAGTCCGACTAATTTCAGGTCCACTTTCCTTTTTCACGAAGTTGCTCTGCCTTTCTGATTTATCATCCCTGTTAGCTTTTCTCCGGGGTGGTGAGACTTTCGTGATTTTTACATCTTCTTGTGAATTTACTGAATCCTGAAGTGACTGTGTTTTACTAGTAAAACAAGCCTGGCTGGGTTTCAAATCCCCTCTCTCCCTATCATTCAAACTAGATCTTGAACTCATTTCATCTTTTCCTCTATGTTGATAGCTTGGAATCATACTAAATGAGTTTCTCTCAGGTTCCATGGAAGAATTGGAAATGAAATTGTCAACACCCTTCCTAGAACCATCAACAGGTCTAGTTTCTTGAGTCTGTTCCATATTTTCTTCAGCTTCACCTGATAAAGGATACGAGTTGTAGGTAGATTCCTTGCCGGATGCTACAGACTGCACAGTGAGCTGCTCCTTTTTTGTGTTGCCACCTTTGGAAAGACTTTTAACCCTGTTTGTCAGATAGCGATCTCAGTAAGAATTAACAACTAGATAACTAGATTTATTTTAAAGCAGCAAAAAATCGATACAGTTAAAGAGCATTACCTATCAGCGTATCTTAAAGTATTTAGTGTGTGTTCACATGAACCTGAACTTGGTGAAATGCAAGAAATCATTACTGTTCGAGAGTTACCAACAAAAGAGTCACGGAGCACCTCTGTTAGCTTGCTTCCTCTGAAAGGAATGTGTATTTGATCATTATCCAGTGCCCTAATACATTCCTTGAGTGCCAAAAGGCTCTTGTTGATCTCTGCACCCTCAATCCTGGCACAATGCATAAGCATAAGGAATAAATGAACATCATACAGCACAAGAACGATAAGACAAGTCCAGACAAAATCAATACCTTGTTTGTTTGTCATTATCTGTTGTATCAGCACCACGCTCACTTCCAGCAAGATCAATAAATGACATTTTTCCCACGAGCTTTGTATTCTTCGCTTCAATAGCATCTCGGTCTCTCTGTCTCCGAGTATCAGTAACTGGGATATGCTTTTTCACAGCCAACTGCAGAATAGCATGAGATCGCGATGATTCTTCATTGGCCCCGGTTGTGCCTGTGCTTCTTGCAGCATTTCCTTTCTCAATGTATTCTTTGACAATCTGGACATCAGAAACCTCGAACTCCTGTAAGCCAACAATACAGACCTGTTTCTTTCCATCTTCCCTCATTAAGAGTTGCCTAGGAAAAACAAGGGAACAAAAATGTAGCCTGATTTAAATATATGAAAATAAAATCCACAAAACCAAGTCAAAAGAAAGAAAAGGAACAGACAGTTCCAGTAAAGCATACTAAGTACTAACATAAATCACAAAAAAAAAGTCACTTAATTAGATTTCCTAAGGAAATCACTAGAATATTAAATTTAACTGCTATGAGAAATTCTACAAGAAAAGATACAAATTAATAGAACTCATTACTTAGCATATATGCTTAACCAATTGATTACACATTTCCAATAGACCTGACACAGGGAGCCAAGTGTAACCTGATTCCACTAACTCCGAACCAGGAGCCACTATTCTAAAAGGTGCCTGACACAGAGAGACAAGTGTTTCACACGTCCTGGTGTAACCTGATCCCACTAACTGCGAACCAAGGGCCACTATTCTAAAAGGTGTCCACCCCACCCCACCACTTCATCAATACAGTGCACAAGAAAGAGAAAAAATCCATCAATGTGCCCATTTGTATACTACTTGAAACTGTGCATAAAAACCTTGAGCATAACCAGTGTCAACATCTGACCAGTGACCCAAAAAACAGAGATTAACCAATGAATACTATTATGCCAGATTAACCAATGAATACTATTATGCCAAAGTATAAAACATAAGGATTCGAGAAGTAACCAACCTCCTTTCACTGAGAAGATCAAAAAGCTTGCCACCATAAATCTCAAAATAGCTAAGCCACAACTTGAAATGTTGATTCCGATACATAGGTTGATGTAAAAGACGAACCATATCATGTGCGGCTCTTAGAGGTAAGGGTTGCATTGTATAGGTCTTGCCACTGCCTGCATATGGAGATTCATTAACTATGAAGCCAGGGAAAATCAATACAAAATTCAGTACTAACTGTAATTCGCCAGGGCAATACCATATACATCCAGCTGAGACAAATTAAGAAAAGGTCTAAAATTTGACATTTGACATATAGATTAGCGCATTTGACAATTGCAAGATACAGTTCAAGTAGCATCAATTTTAAGAACCATTTCCACCAAAAAAAGAACAATAGAACAGGGATCAAAGTTACATCCAATAGTCATTCAACCAATGCAGGTAAGCCCTGTAGAGTAAAATACTTGACAATCACAAAGTTTACAAATAATCAAAGTGCAGTAGAGAATTTGAAGCATGGTAAACAGAATGGAAAGCACAAGGTTATTTCCAAAGAGTTCGCCCAGGAGACAACATTAATAAGCATTAGTGGGATCCAAGACACAATTCAATATTACTCCCAAAGGAAATAGATTTCTACTGTTTAGCTAATCTGACCTGTCTGGCCATATGCAAAGCACGTGGCTTTTGTCCTTTGGAAAATTATTGGTATAATAGGCTCCACAGTCTCACGGTACACCTGTTAAACAACACAGCAAATCAGATATTAAAGAATGCAGAAGAAAATGTGAAAGTAGATAATATACAACATCCATTAGCAGCAACAGAAGGTAATTGCTTTTAGAGAAAAATTACTGGAGACATTAAAATTAATATTACCTCATCATTAGATACATACTCATCCAAGACAGCATCAAAGCAGAATTCATGCTTTTCCACATAAGCTGTCAAATCCACCTTCCAGTGAAGACATATGTTAGTCCATTATAATGAACAAGCATTAGAAAAGTATGGAAAGCCATTTATGTACCTAAAGCGTGTTGATTCATGCATCTTATAAGCACAATTTGTTTCTTAGTAGAGAGCAAGCATTCGATACACTGATAATAAAATAGCAAAATATGGAATGGTTCATCTCTCCAGCAATCCTGCTTTGTAGAAAGCTAATTTGCAATGAATTTACGCTTATTTCGTGTGATAAATAGTGACAATACTATGCAGATTATTAAAATAATGTAATATAGGCCCAGAGTCAACATACTATCACTTATCTACATAAAGGGCTAGCTGCAGGTAAACATAGATGAGCAATTAAAAGAACTCAAGGTCCCCACTGAAATGGGTTTTTCCTTCTTGCAATCAGAAGATTAGATTTCTGAAATTGCCTCACGTTTTTCATTCAATCAGCTGGGTCGACTTTATCACTTCAAAACATCCTTGTTAATTCAAGTTGTAATTCATAATTCCCGCATGCTGGCATCATAATGGCTTATGCTTGCTTCATTTCTTAAACAAAGCCAAGGTGAATATAAATATTACTAGCATCCAAATTATTCAGTTAATGGATATTGACTAAGCAAGTAAGTGAACCCTTTTCTTTGAGAACGGAGTGTTCAGTGAACTTCGAGCACAAATAATTAAGTATACGGATGAACAAGCAGTACCTTGAGCTTAGGTTCATGGACAGTCAAGAACTGAGAATTGTGTACGTCTATGATGTCTTCCTCTTTTCGAGACACCTCCTTTTTGTTCAGAGGTCTTTTTCTTACCTGAAACAGAGTTTTTCCACTAGAATAAGAAAAAAAGGGGAGACTGGATTCTGATTTAAGTGTATGACATTAGTGGACCACATGATAGCAGCATTTCAAAGAGATCAGCATACCACGACTTTGATCTTCGCTACATTACTTTCTCTAGCACCGACCGTAGTGTTCTCTTTTTCGCTGGTGAATGCACTACTACGGTTATCTGCTAGACCTTGCTGGCTTTCAGGTATTACATCATCCTCATCATCATCCATTTCCTTTGGCATAAAAGGTGAAGGCTCAAATGGTTCCGACGCAACATTCTGACAAAAGAATAAGGTATAACTAGATTAGCGTGCATGAAGATGATATAGAAACCTACAAAACAGATAGGGACATAATGTTTTTAATTATCTTAATCAACTCAATATTTTCCCCAGTTCTAGAAGGAACAAGTAGAAGAAACATCAAGATGTAGACATAAAATTTTGTGGAAATACAAGGCCATATTGCAGGTACAAAATGGAGAAATACCTCAGAAAGAAGCTCGCTGTCATCCATTGCATGAAGATCTAAAAGGCCAGCCCCAAACTCACCTCTGAGTTCGGGTGAATAAAACCCATCTACAGGAGCTCCACTACCAAAGCTCTGTGCAGTTGGAGTGTACGGCTCGGATACAGATGCAGAAGCCAATTCCCCATTGAAATTCAGACTCCTCAATAATGTGTAAAGCTTCTGTTTTTCTTCGATTGATTGTGGCCCATAGCCCTATCAAATAACAATACTAGCAAATTGTCAAACAACATGGATGCCAGATGTAACTGCATGATATGTTTTTTTTCTTCTCGAACTACGCAGGAGAGCTGCGTGTCATTTCATTAAGGTAGAAAAAGAGTACACGAGTCTGGTTAGACCCTACTCGAGTACAAGAGCACCCCACACACCCACACACTAAAAACTAAACAGACGCGCCACCATCTACAAAAAGAACGACCAGAAACCTTCAGGGTCTAAACACCCAAGGTTGGCGACCTAACTGCATGATATGAAATGATAAAAGCACAAAAATGTCAATTGAACTCATCAAACAATACGAGAAACACAATCTAAACATGGTAACCTCGCATATACATCGAATATGAAGTGCAGGTTTCATATCACTGTGAATAAGTAAGTCTAGCATTGGACCTTAACTTTGAACAGGATGACACGATCAAAAGTGAATAATAATCCATGCAATGGGATATCAGTATCAATAAGGTTTTGGTTGTTTCCATGGTGAACTGTTCTGGACAAACTCTAAGCCATGCTCAGTGAGTCAGTGCAATAGTAAAAGTCATGGAACCAAGATGTGAGTGAAGCTTGGGATAGACACAGAAAAGAGATGATGAGATGGGAGAAGGTAAAACCAGAAGGGAAGGGTGGATAAGTTATTTTTAGAAAAGAGAACACAAAAAATGGCATATCCAAATAGGTTTACGGAAAAGTGGCGTAGAACCAACAACACCAAAAGTAGAAGCAAAATTTAAATATTCCCTCCAATTTCTTTATGGTTTAGCGTCTTGAGATGCTATCAAAGTTTCCAAAGTCTGAAAATTAATATGGTTTAATAATCAAGCTTGGCTACATGAAATTTGTTACTTCACTTTTTCTTTAGAAATACTTCCATAGATGGTAGTAACTATATATTCATATCAAGCTATAGAAATGGTAGTCAAACATGAACTTGGAGTCCACAAATTCAAAAGCATCAAATAAGAATATCACGTTTCCTGGTGGCATAGAACCAAATCATGCCACCAATATTCACGTGTTACATGGAATGTTCCATGATAATTCAAGAAAATAGAGCAATACCTTTCCCATAATCATTATAGCATGTAGCGCTAGAAATTGCAGACAAAATTGTTCATGAATTCAAATAGATCTAATTTCACAAAATGTTAGGCCAAATTATTAAAGTTTCATTAATATCCTGGAGTGTTAAACAATGATAAAGATGTTGAGTTGCATTTCATATACAAAATGGATTTAAAGAAAACTATGCAGATCGCAACATGTTTTGTAAAAAATGTGACCTGCAAGCAGAACCGAGGATACAATGTTTTCCTTACTGAATGGGTACCAGTTTAATATGATACGAAAAGAACACTTGAAATATAGGACATATGCATTAACTAGCCCTGAGAACAGACACTTCCTCAGCAATATTTTGTCACTTAATTAACTTAACATGAGAGCTGGAAAGGAGTAAGCTCAATTTCTGGTTCAATACCATGAAGTTCTACAGTAAACCTCTTGTTAAGTTACAAACTCAATGCGAATACACAGAATGTGAAAGGCTGTGCAAGCTACCAATTACAATCCAAGGCAAAAGAGGATGCTACTCCCTCCATTATTTTCTACTTGACATCTTAGAATCCTTGTTGCCAAACTTTCCAAACTTTGACAATCAATATGTTTAAATCTATCTAGATTGGATCAGTGAACAATATACTAGTTCTATCACTAAAAACACTTCCAAAATTTTATAAAGATATTAAAAGCAAACAAAGAATGGATGGGGTACCTTCTACCAATTATGCAGGGACATGGACCAACAAGTATATACCTCACAATGGCAGGCTTCATTATGAAGACAAGGACATGCAGGCGACCATGTTATCTCACAGGACTGTTGATTATGATGAACCCAGCATTGAAATATTACAAGGACAACCCCCAACTTGCCAGCCTTAGAAACCCCAAATTGGTAAACTTCCCTACACTTATGTACCCCTCATAGAGTAGTGTGAGATACAACCGATATGTAATTCTGTTCTAGTGCTATATGTGAGCCAAAAAAAAATGCAGCTGATAACTCTAAATCTCGAACAGAGCTATATTTCGGACAGGGGTGGCAGAAATCGCTGGATTCACGTCATTTCAACAACGAGCCAAATGCAAAAAGAATACAACGGATGTCGCCAGAAATGCACGTCTCCACAGATTCCAGCACCGACCCATACAAAAGATCCCCATGCGTAAGCTGATGATCGCGCAATGCAGGCCACGGCACGCGCACAAAGAGCAAGGTTTGCAGGCGCAGAAAGGATCACGCCAAAGCCAATTGACAAGAGGCGGTGTCTTAGACGGACCTGCATGAGAAGGCTTGGGAGAAGGCCGCCGGCCCCGCCGCCGAGGCCACCGCCACGGAGGTCCCCTGCCCCGACCCCGCCGCCCGCGGCCGACGACGCCGCGAGGTGCTGCAGCCCCGCGGACTGCAGCCACCGCGCCATGACCGCGTCCCCGGAGTCCCCCGCGGCGGCGGACGAGGCCGCGGCGGCGGCGGAGGCGCCGCCGCCGCCGCCGCGCTGGGACCGCTTCTGGGGCGCCAACTTGGCGTTCGGCGCCGCCGCGCGAACCCTGACCCTGGCGGAACGCTAGCCGCGGGGGCGGCGGGATCTGGCCCCCGAGGCGGCGCCCAGATCTGGCCGAGGAGGCCGGCGGGCAATGCCGATCGGGATGGCGCCTGCCTGGTGTATGACTGGAGAGGGATCGGGGGCGGGCCGGATCGAATTGGAGGAGGGCGAGAGGGATTAGGGATTGGTTCGCGGAAGCGGAGGAGATGGGAGTTTGAAGGTGGTTCTGAAATGGCTTTCAGAGAGGGCGAGACGTTCCGCTTGCTGTTGGTGGCCTTGACGCTGCTGCTGCTGCTCGCACAAGTTTGAAAATACAAGCGCAGAGGGAGGAGAGAGATGGGATTTTTTTATTGGATTGGAGAAAAGTAGAAACTGGAAAGTGAGTGCTAGAGGGAATTAAGAAACTCTTGAGGTATTCAAATGTTCTCAGCGAGGTGAAGGAAGCAAGTAGCGTGTGGGCCGGCTGCGGTGTTTGAAATAATAGCTGTTTGGTGATGAGCATGGCACAGCGATGACATCAATGATGTTCCTACGTATAAATTTGAAAGGATGTTAATCCACGCGGGCAGGATAAAAAAGTAAAACCTGCAGCAATTTCTTTTAATGAAATAAGTGAAACACCTTATGATCAAGTCTTCAAACAAGGTGTTGTTTGGTTCCTTTAGTCCTTACCTTTTGGATCTAGGGACTAAGGTCTTGTTTGCCATGGCTCCACTTCACAGCTCCACCAAAAAATTCAGCCAAACATCCCAGCTCTAAAACTCCATGGAGCTGTAGTGCAAATGGGGTGGAGTTTGAGATGCTCCAAAACTCTCTCTTTTGAACCTCCTCGTGGAGTTGGTGGGTAATTACCCACCAATACCACTGATTATACAGAAAAAAACGTTTCGTTCCTTTTTCCTCCGGGACTCCCCGCGCTCGTCTCTCCCTCGTCTCTGCTCCCGTGAACCTGCCACCGCCGGCCGTTCACCTCGCGAGCGTCGCCGGGCTCCTGCCGCCGGCCGCCGTGGCCCCTTCCTCCCACGCGCTCCTCCCTCCTACGAGATCCTCCACCGCCGCGCTCCTCACTCCCGCCGCCGGCCGCCATGGCCCCTCCCTCCCCGTCGGGCATGCCGCCGTCCCCACCCCCAATGCCGCCGGCTCCACCTCGAGGCCGCTCGCCTCCACCACCGGACTAGGCCGCCGTGGCCCCTCCCTCCCTCATGCCGCCGGCCGCCGTGGCCTCTCCCTCCCCGTGCTCCGATGGCTGCTGCTCCGAGCTCGTCGTGGAACCTAGGCGCCGTGCCCGCGGTGGTGGCGGCCTCCCACGCCACGGCAAGCTCCTAGCTCGGCCTCGGGCTGACACGTAGGGTGGCGTGCACGAACACAGCGTGCACCTCGAGCGGCAGGCCGGCCATGACCATCCTCTGCGCATGGAGGTGGTGGTAGGCCGTAGCCGAGGACGAGGAGCGCTTGGCCGCGCTGCGCTCCTGCTTGTGTGCGTCGATGCGGGGCACCGTGGTGCGCTACGTGAAGTGCACGGGGAAGCGGCGGTACCCATCAGAGAAGAAGCGGCTGGAAGCGTTGTGTTGTTGCAGTTTCTTTCTTAGTTTTTTCCTCGCAAGAATCAATGCATTGCAATATTTTATTATTGTTGTTTTGTCATTTGTGAAACCATCAGTGCTAGTTGTGTGCTTGCTTCAATCCTCAGTGCTCGCTTCCTGAATAAGACATGTAGGATGCCAAAGCCTGACCAATTATTTGCATCGTCATTATCTGCGGCGGTGAGGAACGACAAGCTGAGGTCAGAGGAAGAAGAAGATAATGTGTGACCGAATGACAAGTAGGGTCATGGATTGGGGTAAAAGTGACAATCCACCAAAAAGATCCTCCTTTTGGAGCTGGAGGCATCCATCTAGCCAAACACCCCATTTTAGTTCTGGAGTTCTGTAGTGGAGTTGGCTCCAACTGAAGTTCTGAAGTAGAACAGCTCCACCCAGAGTTGGAGCCATGCCAAACAGGACCTAAAGGCTATTAAATCAGATGAACAAAGACCACAATACCCTAATCAACGCGCTGGCTTCCATGTCGGCCACAACTCCATCCACGTCGCCTACGCTTCCTAGCTCTCATTTCTGCGGCACAAGCACCAGTGTGTCGGCCCCGGTCCCAGCAGGCAGCGGCCTTGCCGCACTCCACCACGCTTGGCCCCGCGCCTAGCTGGTCGCTCCCCGACCTCGGGTACTCCTGCTTGCACCCCGACCCCGATGGCGGCGCGACGGAGCTCCAGAGCGGGTGGTGGCAACGGAGGCCGAGCTCCGCCCCGCCCTCTTGATCTTTGGATAGAGGTCGAGATGAGGAGGGATAGGGGAGCACAGGCTCCTGTGCTAGTAACAAGGACAATGGCAGTTCAGCATGCACGAACGCCATGAGCGGCGGCCCTCGTCTCCGCCCACCGTCGCTGTCTCCACCTCTCCGGCGGCATCCCTCCTCTTCCTCGCCGGGACCCCGCGCTGGCTTCCTATTCCTCATTTGCGTGGTGACGACAGGGATGCGCGGCGCGTTGGTGGCCTGGCAGAGCGCAAAGTGGCAGTGCCGACTGCGGTCACGGCTCCCGGATCGAATGCGGCGGGCGTCGCTGGTGAGTTAGTCGGCGAAGCTCCGGCTTGGGTTTGCCGCTTCTGTGGTGGCGTGGGAGGAGGAGGGGAGGGGAGGCGGAGCCGATGCCAGGATGGGGAGTAAAAGGTGCTTGCCACTAGGTCCGCGAAGCCGCTGCTGCCGTCCATGGTGGATGCGGCATGGGGAGGAGCGGGGGCGGTGGCGTCGGCATGGGAAGGAGAGGGGGCGGTGGCGCCGGCATGGGCAACAGCGAGGGCGGCAGCGGGGAGGGCAGCAAGCGAGGGCGACGTGTTCGGGAGGGTTCAGGATGGGTAGGAAATGGGGCAATAATGAGAGGTAGGGGTGTCCTCCTGAGCCTTTAGTCCCCCTCCCCAAGGGACTAGAGGATTAAACCCTTTAGTCCTCCTTTTAATCCCTATGTTTGGCAGGGACTAAAAGAGGTAAAAAAGGAGGGACTAAAGTTTAGTCATATGGAACCAAATAGGGCCTAAGTAGTCATGCTTAAAAGGATATTTGAGTAAGCATATGATTACTCCTAACCAAGGGTAATAAATAGCGAATAGCGGGTTGGTAGCGGATTGACGTCGAGGTAGCGGATTGCGGATAGCGGGCGATATTGCGGACGATAAGTTCCAATAGCGGCACCTAATAATCTCACATAATTTTAATTATATATATCATGAATAATAAGTATAAATAGATATTTAATTGCATACAAACAACTGATGTCTCACATGCTTAAATTAAGAGTGTAAGACGGCAAAGGTCTATGAGGATTAGGAGGAGCTCGAGTCGAGTATGTGAATCGGCGGCGCTGGCGAAGGGCGGTGGCACCGGCAAAGGGTGGTGGCGGCGGGCAACCAACATGAATGGTGGCGGCGTGTTCTGGATGGCGAGGCCGAATGGCCGATGGGGGTCCACTGGTGGGCTGGGCTATTAGGATTTTTTTCCACGCTATTGCGGCCTGCTACCACCGCTATTGCGGCCCGCTATAGCGCAATTGCGGCCGCAAAGTTCCAAACCGCAACAGCCCGACCGCTACCTAGTAGCGATAGCGGCAATAGGCCGCTACCGCTATTGCGGCCGCTATTGCGGCCGCTACCGCCGCTATTTAGTACTTTGCTCCTAACACACCTTATTACTTAATAGGTGTTGACATGTTAGAAAAACTTGCAACTTATGTGTCATACTTCCTAAATTGTTCCAAATTGCAGGTCGCTTTGGATTTTCTAGGTTCATAGATATTATTAGGCATTTAGACATACACTATATCTAGATGCATAATAATATCTATGAATCTAGAAAAGCCAAAACGACCTACAATTTGGAATGAAGGGAGTACTTAGCAAGGCCATTGCGTGTTGGTCATAGGAGAGTAGAAGACCTTGAGTCCTTGACACCACTTAACGTAACACCATCAATCATGATCCAAATTTACTATGTTTCATCGATGTGCCTCTAGACGATTTATTTGACTTAAGAATTCAAGGAAATGAGTTCGGAGTTGTAGATTAAGATGGGATCATGCAGATGAAGCATGCATACGATGAAGGTACATTAGAAAGAAAATCACAACATTGGACTAAACCAAGATTGGATGATAATTGATCATGTTCACATATGTAATTTAAATCCAGGTGTAGTGCATCCTCCCATTCACACCAATAATCTACTTATGCTACATCCTTTCCGTTATCCCCCTCTTCCTTCCTGCTTCTATGCATCTCTTCGCTGTTCTTTCACTATCATGGCCCCCTCTTATTCTCCCTCTTCTCTCTTTCTCTACTTCATACTTCTTTCTCATCAAATGATGCCTCCAACATTGCCCTCGCTCGTGCTCTTTCCCAACTCTAGTATTTGTCATACATACATCTATGGACCCACCAGAAGGTTTGGACTATCCTAAATATGGGGTAGGGCACCGAGACGCAAATTACTTGTTCTAATAAGAGTAGAACTCCTCTAATTATATCCGACTAGCATTTTTGTAACCGACCAACTTGTAAACCTGCCCCTTACTATATAAGGCGAGGCAGGGACCCCCTCCAAAGCAATTCAATCCAATCAACACACAGGACGTAGGGTATTACGCAATCTAGCGGTCCGAACCGGTCTAAATCATGTGTCTACATTTACCTTTGAGTTCCTGATCTTGACGAGCCCCACTAACCAAAATACTACCTCGGGCATCCCCTCGGTAGGTTGTCGGGTTTAAACACCGACAGCTGGCGCACCAGGTAGGGGCTCTCGCCGAGAATCCACTACCGAACGCGATGGCACAAGTCATCATCAAGCCAAAAGTCATGCCTGAAACAAGCGTGACATTCGTCTTCGGCTCCTGGGTTTGCATCGCAGATGGTGCTGGAAATTTCCACCGCCACATTGCGTCAACCTTGGAGAAGAAGCAGCAAACCATGAAGCTTCAGTGCTAAGCTTTGGAGGATCTCATCGAGAACTTCGGTGAATTTTCAATTTCTGACCTAGTCAGAGGCTAGGTATCGGGGATAGATCCCCAATACCCGTAAGGAAGAAAGAATATGGACTCCTACTAGGATTCCTTTGTAATACTACTAGGACTCATACCATGTAATCCTACTAGGACTCCTCCTTGTAACCGACTAGTAATCCCGCTCCCTAGAGTATATAAAGGAGGGCAGGGGTCCCTAGATCGGTAGGCGAAGACCTCATAGAACCACAACAGATGATCAAATCCTCAACACCAAACAACACCTAAGTACAGGGTGCAATATACAACACCCCAAATAGGATGTAGGATATTACGCTACTCTGGCGGCCCGAATCTATATAAATCTGTGTCTTGTGTCCTCGCTTTTACCTTCGAGTTCCTAGTCTGGTGATCCCCCATCAACCAATCTACTACCTTGGAATACCCTTAGGTAGGTTGCCGGGTATAAAACACCAACATCTAGCGCGCTAGATAGAGGTGATCGTTGAGATTATCGGGCGAGCTTGAAGGACCTCATCATCAAGATCAATATACTCGACAAGAAGCAAGACGCCGAGTTGGAGGTCCAAGCAGACAAATCTACATCAACACATAATTGACGCACTCCGCATTCCAATTGAAGACCGAGTCGGTTTCCACCGCAGGCTGCTGCATACGGCTCATCGATCAAGTCATGCGCAGATTGAGGCAAATAATCAAGTCGCCGACGACTACTCGTCTTGACTAGAAAACTAGTCGAGGACGGACTACTTCGACTACTCGTCTCGACTAGAAAACTAGTCGAGAGCGGGTTCCACGTGATCAACAACTAGTCAAAATCGACTCCGACTAGTTGGCTTCATCAACAATCGACAGGGCTTTGTTGACAATCGTCCACGAATCAAGCTTAAGTCACCTTTTTAATTATTTTATATAAATTTTCTGGCTTGTTTTCCGCATGCAGGGCAATGCGTCGACTACTTATTTGTGTACGCCACTCAATAGGAATTACCCTCCAAAGCTACACTTTGCCAATTATTCATGGGCATGTTGACCGATAACCATGGGCTTGGTACATCGAATTACGGAGGCTATCACCACGGGTTTGGTGCACTGAGTTCTGTAAGCTCCGCCACAGGCTTGGTACACTAAATTAGGAAGCTCTGCCATGAAGTTTGGTGCACTGAGTGCTGGAGGCTCATAGTGGCTACACCCTAAGGAGTCACATATCCTATGCACGGCAACACATGCTCTTCTCGCCAAAAGGTAGAAAAATCTCAACAACTACTTTAAGCGCAATCGCGCTCTCCTTTTATCGCAATGCTGACTACTTATTTTAAATATCTTCTCTTAGCGGTTACTAATATCCTTGAGCAGAACACGCCTTAATTCATGGTAGCCTTGAATCTTCTATCATGCCTAAATGCTAGGACGTAAGACAAAGATCTCCATAGCAGCAGTGCCAGTACGCGTACACGAGACAAAGATCTCACATGCAGTGGCAATGGCTAAATAGGGACTGAGAGCCTAAACATAATAGGCTAACTACTCAGGAGAAATATGGCCAAAATAAGAGTATGACACACAACATTTACATTATATTCATCACTGAATAAATTTCAATAGTTCCAAATTCTACAAATATGCTACATAATGTCTGCATTTCTTTTTTCAGGTCAAGTTTCAGCGATGACTCTCCAAGACGCTCAGCGTACCTATAATGGCTCCACTAGCTCCCAGGCTTGGGGGCTAAGCGCTAGTTACTACTCGGAATATATCTAGTGGCTCAGCTAGCTTCCAAGCTCAGGGGCTAAAGCGCCAATTACAACTCGGAATACCTCCGGTAGCTCCACTAGCTCTCAAACTCGGGGAGCTAAGCGCCAATAACTACTCGACATGGCTCCTACGACTCACCTAGCGCTTAAGCTCAGGGGATGGACACTGCAAAACTACTCGGATGATGACTTGTGTGAAGACTAAAGACCCTCAGATAGATTAATTAATCATTCCAAGGCTCAGGGGCTGATAAGCTACACCCAACAGTTGATTTTTTTAAGATGAAAGAAGAAGATTCAAGATTTTATTAACCCTCAGCCTGATTCTTCGATTCAACCTAAGGCTCAGGGGCTACTTCATATGAAGTGTGACTTCCACCGCCCTCCATATCACATTCCAAAGATGAAGATTACAAAATCAAGATGATCAAGGGCTTGAGCACACCATAGCCTCATGGCAGCTTTGAGGAACTTTGAAGATTCAGCCAGACAAAGTACTCAAGGCTGCTTGCTGCATTCGACTATGAAGCGCTCGGGGGCTTGTCGGTGATAGATCCCCAATACTCGCAAGGAAGGAAGAAGTCGGACTCCTACTAGGATTCCTCTGTAATCCTATTAGGACTCGTACCATGTAATCCTACTAGGACTCCTCCTTGTAACTCACTAGTAATCCCACCCCCTAAAGTATATAAAGGAGGGCAGGGGTCCCTAGATCGGTAGGCGAAGACTTCATAGAACCACAACAGAGGACTAAACCCTTAACACCAAATAACACCCAAGTGCAGGACGCAATATACAACACCCCAAACAGGACATAGGGTATTACGCTACTCTGGTGGCCTGAACCTGTATAAATCCGTGTCTTATGTCCTCGCTTTTACCTTCGAGTTCCAGGTCCGGTGATCTACCACCAACCAATCTACTACGTTAGGATACCCCTCGGTAGGTTGCCGGGTATAAAACACCGACATGGGGGGATAAGTCCAAGTTCAACTCGACTTCTTCCACTAGTCAGATTGATTTTCACGAGCCGGCACATAAGACATTGTGCGAGTCGGATTACCACCAGAGCTAATTCCTGTTCGGACTCCTCAATGCGACCACCATTTATCAAGTGTTCCTGTCCAGATCACAATCCAATATGGATACGATCGAGGACCTCGACTACTATTCGGATCCGGATGAGAAGACTCCTGTATCAGGTCCGCAGCAGAGCTTGGTAATCACATCAGATTCATCTACTAGCCTAACATGAAGCCCCCCGCTCTTGCCAAGGACGACGATTCGCGCCTCATCGCTTACCTCGACACTCTCCCATACCAAGAGGGAGCTCCTTTGTCGCCCATCTACAAGGAAGGCAGCACCACGGAGGTCATCACTTCAAGCTCGGGAAGCAACTCTCCAGAATGAGAACTCTTCACCGTCATTGCTGGACAAGAGGATGAAGAAGAAGAGCGATGGGTTAGAAAACCAGGACATGAGCATCACCCAGATGACATCTCGCAGGTTGACCTCACCGCCAACGTTGTCGGAGAAGAGACTGAAGCTCAAAGAACTCGATGACGAGCAAGAAACGCCGCAAGAGCAGAGTGTCACCATCGCCTTGCAGCGGACCTACCAATCTAGAACCTGGATAATGCCTTTGAAGTAGTTCAAACGCGTCACCATCGTACTCCCCTTGCTACCGGCGCATCTATTGATCTCATCACTCGCGCGATGCCCAGAACAAGTACACTAGATAGTTGGCTGAACTAGCGGAACTCGTGTACGAACAACTCGATCAGCATGATCCAATACAGTCAGTCCAACGCTCCGCATCCTAGCGAATTCAAAATGACAGTTGCCATAGAGGCCCTCCATCTAGACCAAGTCAACCCGGAGGCGCCAGACCAAGCCAAGCTGAAGCTGAAGGTAGTCAGATAGGACCCTCGGGAGGCCATGGCCACTATGGGGCTAACCCAGAGCTTGAACGCCCAGTAGGAGACCTCCGCAACAAGATCAACACCAGCCGCGAGGCCCGTACCATCATCGATGGACAGCGCCGCAAGCGTGAGCAAGAAGTCGAATACCTAGAAGATGATACTGATGGGTTCCCTGCTTGGGGGCTGTGTGCCATATGTCCGTCGATAAAAAAGTTTTTTCTACGGGTTTTATGGGAAAAGTGAGGTAAATTATAGATTGGCCCTCAGCCTAATTCTTTGATTCAACCTAAGGCCCGGGTGCTACTCTATATGGAGTGCGACTTTCGTCGCACTTCCATATAAGATTCAAGGTTGAAGGATACGAGACTGAGTTAAATGAGGCATGAGCACATTCTAGCCGCATGGTAGTTTTTGGTACCTTTGAAGACTCAACCAGGTTAAGTACTCGAAGACCACCAAAACTAGTCAGTGAAATCTAGAAAAGTACTCAAAGCTGCTGCATTCAACTAAAAAATACTTGGGGGCTTGTCGTACATACATCTATAGGCCCACCAAAATGTTTGGACAGTTCTAAATATGGGGCTAGACACCGAGACGCACCTGACATGGAGACCATGGCGCAGGATGACGTAGTCTACATGGAAAGATAGGAACTAGCCGATGATTAGGAAAGTACTTGTTGTAATAAGAGTAGAACTCCTCTAGTGGTATTCGACTAGTATTCTTGTAACCAATCGACCCGTAACCCTACCCCCGACTATATAAGGCGAGGCACGGACCCCTCCCAAAGCAATTCAATCTAACCAATACACAGGACGTAGGGTATTACATAATCTAGCAGCCCGAACCTATCTAAATCATGTGTCTGTGTTTACCTTTGAGTTCCTGATCTTGACGAGCCCCACTAACCAAAACACTACCTCGGGCACCCCCCTCGGTAGGTTGCCGGGTTTAAACACCAACACTAGCACCAAGCTCTGGAAGATCTTGTCGAGAACTTCGGGGAATTTTAAATTTCTGACCTAGTCAGAGGTTGAGGGAACGAGTCCGAGTACAACTCAACTTCTTCACCAGTCGGATTGATTTGCACAAGCTAGCGCATAAACCATCGTGCGAATCAAACTACCCCCAGAGTTGAGTCCCATTCGGACTCCGCAATGCGGTCACTGTCTATCAGGCGGCCTGGTCAAGATTCCAATCCAATACGGATGAGATCGAGGACCTCAATTACTACTTGGATCCGGACGAGGAGACTCCTTTATTAGGATAGCAGCAGGCTTGGTAATCACATCAACTTCGTAAGGCAGGTTTGTCTACTGACCCAATATAAAGCCCCCTGCACTCGCCGAGGATGACGACTCGCGCCTCATCGCCTACCTCGACACTCTCCTGTACGAGGAGGGGGCTCCTCTGTCTCCCATCTATGAAGAGGAAGGCACCACAAAAGTCATCACCTCTAGCTTAGGAAGGTTCTCATCAGAATAAGAACACTTTGCTATCATTGCTGGACAACAAGATGAAGAAGAAGAGCGATGTGATAGTAACCCACGACACAAATGTCACCTAGATGACATCTCGTAAGATGAGCGAACCGTCAATGTTGTTGGAGAAGAAACCGAAGCCCAACAAACTCGATGACGCGCAAGAAATGCTGCAAGAGCCAAGCGTCGTGGCCGCCTTGTAGCAGATCTACCAATCCAGAACCCTGATAATGCCTTTGAGGTAGTTCAAACGTGTCTTTTGATCTCATCACCCGCGCGATGCCCCAGAGCAAGTATACCCAACAGTTGGCTGAGCTGGCAGAACTCACGTACGAACAACTCGATTAGCAGAACCCGATACAGTCAGTCCAACATTCTGCATCCCAGCAAAGTCAACATGGCAGTAGCCATATAGGCCCTCCGCTCAGACCAAGACAAGTCAGAGGTGCCAGATCAAGTCAACTCGGAGGTGCCAGATCGAGCCAAGCTAAAGCCGAAGGAGGTCGGGCAGGACCCTTTGGAGGTCGCGACCACCGTGGGGGCAACCCAGAGCCTGATCGCCTAGTAGGAGACCTCCACAGTAAGATTAATGCCAGCCGTGATGCCCGTACCATCATCGAAGGACAGCGCCACGAGCACGAAAAAGAAGTCAACCACCCAGACGCGTAAGGAGGACAATTCTACCCGAAAAGTTCAAACCCCCGGGTATCACCAAGTACGATGGCAAGCAAGACCCAGTCCAATAGCTCCGGTGCTATTCACTATCAGTACAATCAGCTGGTGGAAACGATGACACCATAGTTGTCTACTTCCCCATCTGCATGGAGCAAGCACTACTCAAATGGCTTGTATCATTGGACAAGAACTCCATCAACTCATGGACAAACCTCAAGGTGGTCTTCACCAACAACTACGCAGGAGCAATGTAGTGTCCTGGCAATAGGATCGACTTGTCCCAAGTCAAGCAACAAGAAGGTGAGACCCTGCAGAGCTACTTACATCGCTTTTTCGACAAGAAGGCCACAATCGTGGATGTCACGGAGCGCGACGTCATTGACTACTTCTAGAACAGCCTCCATGACCGTCGAATGTTCCAAGATTTTGGCAGAAGACACCTCGTTGATGTCAAATCTCTTAAGATCATGGCACAAACATGGGCAGATGAAGAAGGTAGGGAGATTGAAAGGTTTGAGTCCAATTGCAACAAGGGTGAGAATAAAAACAATCAGAGCAATGGCCAATGCAACGACAATAACCGCAACGATCGCCCCAACAACGACAACTGAAATAACTACTCGGGAAGTCAGAACCGCAAGCGCAAGCCAAACAATACTATCGCGGCAATCCAATAGTCGTCCAAGAAAGGTGGTGGCAAGAACTAAGATAGGCCCTCGTTTAACAAGCTCCTGAAGAAATAGTGCTCATGGTGTTGGAGGTATGCCCTAGAGGCAATCATAGAGATGATGATATTCCATTTGTATCCATGATTTGTATATTGTGTTCATTGAATATCCATTAAAGGCTACTTGAATTGATTTGCAATTATATGAATTGTATGTGAAACTCTTTACTTGTATGGTTATTCTAAAGTTGTCCCTAGTCGGAGTTCATGTGAGGACACACATGAATATTAGACTAGCACATGTATTAGTTGATGACTATGTTTCACAAGTCATGGACATGGAGATGTTGAACTAATAATGTGGACACATGTGGAGACATGTGTTAGGACTGACCCAACAAGAGAAGTAGTTCTCTCTTTAAACAACATATACGCTTTGTCCTTAGACCTGAGATTGTCGCATGTATTCTAGATGTGGATCGACCTACTTAGGGGCTATCAAACGCTACGCCGTAATAGGGTAGTTATAAAGGTAGCTTTCGGGTTTGTCAAGAAGCATGCTATGAGACATGGTCAATCAAGATGGGATTTGCTCCTCTCTGATTGAGAGTGATATCTCTGGGCCCCTCGAGTGATCGGATCCGAAAATGCATGGCCATGCTACGTACGGTTAAGAGTTAACCTACAAAGGGATTCCGAATCACAGGATCGAGAAAGAGCGGTCGGCTTGAAGCTAGACCAAATATCGTGAGGCAAAGGGAATAGCACGTATATTATGTTGTGATGGTTCATCTGATATGATCTTCGTGTGCGTATAGGAGTTGGCACGTCTTGCTAGAGGCCGCTACCGACTATTGGGCCGAGTAGGAGTACTCGGGCCATGTCTATACGTATCTGAACCCATAGGGTCACACACTTAAGGGGCTGGAAGCCCAATTCGGATCTGATCCGAGTTGGATTAGGTTTAGGAGTACTAATGGGCCTCGGATCCAGAGGTCCATCAGGAACCTCTATAAATAGAGGGGTGGGGGCGCCCTAGGGTTTACACCTTTTGGCGAAACACATCTGCCGCGCCTCCCACGCCCTCGCCTGTTGCAACTCGCGGATCTAGCAGTCCGGCTTGCGACGCTTCCTCCCTGCACGTGTGGATACCTTGGAGGTGTTGCGCCTGCAGCACTTGGACGAGCCATCGACGAGCCGACGACGAGCCGCGGCACCGGAGGCGGTCTTGCTGCACGTGGGAGCTGCTGGACGTGACGTGATCGACTACGTACGACTACGTGATCGTCTTCACTACATCGACGCATATCTACATCTTCCGCACCAGTAGTGCGTCGAGTGGTAATCCCGTGATCCTTATACGGCAGTTCTTCCTGGTTATACGCGGTAGAAATTTTGATTTACGCTAGTGTAGCCTACCTCGTATCCCAACACATGGCACCTACATCACAAGCACTCTGCATTGGATTATTTCGGTCTATGGAGAGTCATGAAGGACCTGCCAGAGCCATCTGGCACGAAAGACAAGGGCAAGGCCAAGGAAGATGAAGACGATGGAGATAATGGCAAGTTCCATAACCCATCCAACACCGTCAACGTCATCTTCGGTGGAACCCCGGGTACTGCTACTAAGTGGTCCGAGAAGCTCACCCTACGAGAGATAATGTCCATTGAACCAGCGGCGCTAACATTCCTTAAATGGTTCGAGGTGCCAATCACCTTCTCCAGAAAGGACCAATGGAGTAGTTTCTCAGACCCAGGATGGTATCCTCTCGTCCTGGACCCGGTGGTCGCTGGCTCCAAACTCACCTAAGTACTCATCAACGGTGGCAGCGGCCTCAACTTCCTATTCGCTAAGACACTGAAGAAGATGGGCATCGACATCACCGATATGCTCACCTCGAGGAACTCTCCGTTCTACGGGATTGTCCTGGGCAATGCGGCTGTACCCTTCAGTCATGTGGTTTTTGCCAATTACCTTTGGGACTAAAGAACACTACCGGATAGAGTACATCTGATTCGAGGTGGCAGACTTCGAAACATTATACCATGCTATACTCGAAAGACCAGCACTGGCCAAATTCATGGCCATCTCACACTATGTGTACTTGGTACTCAAGATGCCAAGACCCAAGGGAGTACTCTCCCTGTGCGAAGACTTGATGAGGTTGTACGACTGCGACATAGAATCCATGGTGCTAGTAGCGACTACTCAAGTACCAAACTCGATGATGCAAGTCTTCACTGCATCCAAGAAGCTGTCCCCGTCAGAGCTTGAGATTCCAGAAAAGAAGTCGGTGGCAACCAAGGTCAATCCAGCAAGCGAAGTCGACATCAAAGCCATTGACCTTAAGACTGGTGATAGCTCTAGGACAACCCTGATTGGCACAGGGCTGGATCCCAAATAGGAAAGAGCAACCATTAGTTTCCTTCAGGCCAACCAAGGTATCTTTGCGTGAAAGCCAACGACAATCCAGGGGTGCCCAGGGAGCTGATCGAGCACTCACTCAACATCAACCCAAAAGCTACACCAAAGAGACAACACCTATGTTGATTCGCCCAAGATAGGAGGGACGCCATCAAGAAAGAGATGGCTAAACTACTTGCGGCAGGCTTCATAAAAGAAGTCTATCATTTAGAGTGGCTCACCAATCCCGTCTTGGTGTGAAAGAAGAAGAACAACGAGTGAAGGATGTGCGTCGACTACACAGACCTCAACAAGCATTGTCCAAAGGATCCCTTCGGGCTCCCTAGGACTGATCAAGTAATCGACTCCACAGTTGGATACGCCCTACTCTGTTTCCTTGATTGCTACTCGGGGTATCACTATATAGCTCTCAAGGAAGAAGATCAGATCAAGACCACGTTCATCACCCCATACGGAGCTTTCTGTTACACGAGAATGTCTTTCAAGTTGAAGAACGCAGGAGCTACATATCAATGGGCAATGCAGGAGTGCTTTAAGAAGCAGCTACACCGCAATTTTGAAGCTTATGTGGATGACGTGGTTGTAAAGACCAGAAATCCTGATCACTTGATCACGAACCTTGAAGAAACCATCGCCAGCCTATGAGAATTCTGGTGGAAGCTGAACCCAACAAAGTACATCTTCGGTGTGCCGTCCGAGAAACAACTCGGTTTCATTATCAGTCATCGAGAAATTAAGGCGAATTCAGAAAAGATCTCCGTCATCACAGATATGCATGCTCCATCAGGCATCAAGGACGTCCAAAACCTGACTGGTTGCATGGCGGCTCTCGACGGATTCATCTCAAGGCTTGAGGAATGGGGCCTACCCTTCTTCAAACTACTCAAGCAGCAAGACAAGCTCCAATGGACCGAGGAGGTAGATCAAGCCTTACAACAATTGAAGGACTTCCTATCAAAGCCACCAGTTCTCATGGCGCCAAACCCTAACGAAGACTTGCTCCTTTACATCATCATGACTACTCAATTGGTCAACACGACGATCGTGGTTGAAAGACCAGAACCAAGCCATGTATTCAAAGTATAGAGGCCGTCTACTTCATCAATTAGGTGCTGTCAGATTCCAAGACCAGATATCCACTAGTCCAGAAGCTGTTGTACGTGATACTGCTCAGCTCACAAAAGTTATGACACTACTTTCAGGAAAGATCCCCGTCATCACAGATTTCCTTGTCGAAGAAATTCTCCACAATCAGGATGCAACAGAAAAAATATCTAAGTGGACAGTAGAACTCGGAGCATTGTCCCTAAAATTTAAGTCGAGGACTGCAATCAAGTCCCAAGCACTAGTCGATTTCATGGCAGAGTGGCAGGAGAATCAACTACCAACACCAGCGGAGCGCCCAGAGCATTGGGTCATGTACTTTGATGGTTCACTCAAGCTCGAAGGCGTCGGTGGAGGAGTACTCTTGATTTCTCCCAAAGGCGAACAACTCAAATACGTCCTGCAAATCTTCTGGGAAGTGTCCAACAACAAAGCTGAATACGAAGCGCTTCTGCATGGGCTCCGCCTGGTAGTTTTGCTAGGAATCAAGCGATTGTTGGTCTACGACGACTCACAGATGGTGATCAATCAAGTCAATGATGAGTGGGATCGCGATAAGGAAAATATGGATGCGTACTGCCTTGAAGTACGCAAGCTAGAGAATAAATTCTCTAGTTTGGAGTGCCACCATGTAGTCCGTGATAACAACGTTGTTGCGGATGTCCTATCAAAGCTCGGATCTACTCGCGCTCAAGTTCTAGCTAGGGTTTTCATCTATGAGCTACACAGGCCATCCATAATGGAGCCGACACCATCAACAACCGCTCATCGAGGTCCTACCGAACCAGATCGGGAGGTTATCATGATCGATGTAGACTGGACAGCACCCTTCATTAACTACATCAAAGTGCACAAGTTACCTCCAGACAAGAAACAGTTAGAACAAGTCTCACGGCAGTAAGAACCACGTTCTAGTCAGAGACAAGCTATACAGAAGAGTTGTATCATCAGGAGTGCTCATAAAGTACATCTTATTGCAAGATAGCAAGGACATATTGGAGGAGATTCACAACGGTATTTGCGGGAATCATGTGTCTTTGCCAACAATCATTAGCAAAACTTTTAGATCAGGGTTCTATTGGCGTACAGCTCTCGCTGTCGCCGAAGAACTAGTCCATCGATACCAAGGGTGCCAATTTTTTGCCAAGCAGCAACATATCCCTGCCTACAAGCCGATCACCATACCACCCTCTTCGCCCTTCGCATGCCAGGGGATCGACATGATTGGTCCATTACCTATGGCACCTAGAGGATTCAACCGAGTACCGGTGACAATTGACAAGTTTACCAAGTGCATCGAGGTGAAGCTAGTAACTTTCCCTAAAGCAGAGAGAGTACTCTACTTCCTCGATGAATTGTCCATCATTACGGGTTCCCCAATCACATTATCATAGACCTGGGCTCTAACTTCAACAATCACAAGTTCTAGGAATATTGCGAGAATAGTGGGATTGAAGTCCGGTACGTCTCTGTTGCTCACCCGCGGGCCAATGGCCAGGTTGAGCACGGCAACGGGATGGTACTGGAGGCTCTCAAGAAAAGGTTGCACGACATCTCAAATACCAAAGGAGGCAAGTGGCTCAAAGAACTACCCAATGTCCTCTGGGAGCTCCGTACCCAGCTGTGCAAACCTAACTTGCAATCGTCTTACTTCATGGTCTACGGATCTGAAGCTATCCTACCCGCCGATGTAATGTCGAAGTCTCCAACAAATGAGCAGTATGAGGAAGGAGTAGCAAAAGAAACAAGGCACCTAGACCTGGACAGCCTTGAAGAAGCTTGCTGTGCAGCACTCATCCAGTCTGCAAGATACCTCGAAGGGATTCGCCGCTATCATGACCGCAACGTCAAAGAGCATTCGTTCAATGTAGGGGACATGGTCCTGAAGTGCATCCAAGACACCAAGGGATTGCACACACTAAACTCTCCATGGGAGGGACCATTCACTATCTCCAAGGTCATTGGATCTAGGTCGTATAGGCTCCAATATCTCTCTGGTGAAGATGCCGACAACTTGTGGAATATCGAGCATTTATGTCATTTTTATCCATAAATTAGATTTACAGTTTATGTAATTAGCCATCAGCCTTAATTGTAGTTACAATTCAATAAAGCATAGTATGTTTTCGGTATAATTCGACTACTTATTTTTGCTGCACTGCAGCTTGCAAAGCAAGTTTGCACTAGTTTTCATGAGTTATTCAACTCACTGGGTAAAGTTGCCCCATCACGGCTTACAAAGAAAGTTCACAGTACCCTTCGCGAGTTATTCAACTCGCTGGACTCCCTTTATGACTTGCAAAAGTAAGTCAACAACACCTCAAGAGTTAACTAACTACCCGAGCAACTACTCACCAAACAAATCTATCTAGTTGTTTCTCGTAATAAAAAGTTTGCAGTTCTAGGCTTTCCAGAGCGTAACATCAATACAACTCAGAGAGGTTGTAAAGATAGGCTCTAGTTGCCGAAATCCTGAAGAGACTACTCATCCAGAGGTCTACTAGCTAGATAGCTAGAGTATTCACGCTCCACAAAAGAAACGTGTCCTAAGTACTCTACATTATGCATCTGATGAGGCTCACAAAATAAGCCTTGTGTGCGGACACTCACACTAATCATATGAGCAAGCATCAGGATTAATTATGAGAGGCACTAAAAATAACAAGTCGCACAGCAAGAAAATAATTGCATAAAGACTTAAATATATTACAAGTATTGATCTTTGTTCTTCCTACAAGACTAATGTTTGTTCATTATAGATCTACTCAAGGTCCAGTTGCTTGGCTACTTCCTTGACAATTGGATCCATCTCCCGTATGATCTCCTTGAAGCGCTCGTCCGAGCAGTCTGACGCCATCCCTTCCACAAGAGGTTGCAAATTTACCCAGGGGTAGAAAGACTTCATGAAGCTCAAGACCTGCTGGGAGATAGACTTCGCCATATTTTGAATATAGTTGAAAATTTTCTCGGGTGCATCCTTGAGTATTTCTGATAGCGGACGAGACTGTACACCTTCAGTTGGGGGCTTGATCATATCTGCAATCGGTTGGGCAGCCTCACAAATCTTATTCAAGGTGAATGTGGTAGTTTACGCCTCACCCTCGCGATCTTTGATGATCTCCATGGCAGTAACTAGGTCAATTTCACCATCCTCATGCATTTTCTTCTCCTTCTCCAGGTTATGCTCCAATTGCTCAACCTGCAAGACAATTTTGTCGTGCTGGTCCGTCGCACGATAAAAAGCATTGGTCCAATCAGTGGATTTTTCCTGGAGTTCTTTATTCAACTTCTCAAGCTCTGCACATTAAGGCAGCAGAGGGTCAGTATCACAAGCAAAATCAATACTTGGAAAGCAACAAGATAGCAATTACCTTTGATCCACTGGTTCAAGGACTTGTTGCGCCCGCTGAGGCGGTCCTTCTCTTCTTCAAGTTGCATCATGCGGTTTCGATACTCAACGGCAGCTTCATCATACTTCATGAGTAATCGGGAGGAGTGCTCCCTCTCCTTGGCAAGTTCTTTCTCAAGGGCCTCAGCACGAAGTACTATGTCCCCATAGCCTTCAAGCATCTAAGACTTGCAGCAGGAGCGCTTGATGACATCCTGTGCCACATAGCAAGTACTCGTATTACTACATAAGTACAAGTTACAAGGCAAATATCAACAAATCAAGTCAGAAAGGGGAATACCTCTACATAATTCCTGATGCGACGGTGCATCTCCATCATCCCTGCCACCACATCTATGCCCAGCAGTGGATCATCGATTAATCGAACTTCTTCAAGATGTACCTTCGCAGCTGACAAAGGATCTGCATCAGTTTCCTTGTCAGCTGCGCCTTGTGGAACCATGGCCAAATTAGTCGATGGACTAGGATTGGACAATACAGGTGTGGCCATCATCTCCAGTGTCTTGGCCGCTTCAACCTCAACTGCTCGCTTCAAAGTTACAATAGTGGCCACATCGGGAGCCACAAGAGCAGTCGCATCATTAGCAGTAGCCACCACCTCTTCGGGTACTTGTCGCTCGGGGGTTGGCGGCACAACATCTGTCGAAAATGTCAACACCTCATGCATAAGGGCTGCCACAACGGATGTAGCAATTGGAGTAGACAGCTTCTCCATAGTTTGCTCGTACGGCGAAAGGACTGCCTAGGCCGAGACGATGTCTTGGGTTGAGTGCTTGCTGCCATCAGTCATAGGATCGGAGTAAGTCTTGGACAAGTCTACGTCCGAGGATTTCCTGCAGGTGGGCACAAAATTCCTGTTACAACAACATATCTATGGGTTACAATAAGTACTCGGAGGGTCAATGGAGGATACCTCAAAGATCTCCTCAGCATCAATTTGGGTTGACCCATCAGTTGCAATGGCTTAATAGTTGGAGACGGTGGTTTTGGCGTGGCCTGCGAGGTCACAGACTGATCCTGGCTAGCTTTAGTTACTGCCCCCACTAATGAAGTTGTTTCCACGCCAGTAGGGTTCACCACACATCCAGAGGAGTTGTCATCACCAACAACAGGCTCTGGATCATCTTCAACATTGATCACCTCCTCGGTGATCAGCGATCTGTCTTGAGCAGCCAAAGCAGCCCCCTTTTTAGCTACTGTCGCTGACTCGAGTACCTGCAAACCACCAGTGTCATCTTGAGTAGATATGGTGGTGATATTGGAAACACCCTTCAAGAGTATATGATAATCAGGATCTTGTCCCTCCTCATAGGTAATTACCTTGGGAGGCACATCTTCCGCGGCGACGGATTTCTTCATGACCCATTTCACAACAACGATCCATTCTTTGGTGGTGGAGGGATCGCGGCTTCAAGCTCATCTGTAGTTGAGCATTTTTTCAACCTGGAAGAAGACCCGGCTTTAGCAGATAGTCGGGCCTTGACCTCATATTGCTCTGCGGCATCAGAACTAGTCCTACTGGAGGACTCAACTACTTTCTCCTCTTGGTCATCGCCTCTTATGACTTCCCGCGTAAACACATGAGGAGTGGCTTCACATACATCTTCAGGTCCGGGAGGAGGAGGAGCGGAGAAATATGAAGCAACATCTTCCTACACAAAAAGACAAGTCTGCAGATCAGTAAATTTCAAATAGGTACTCGGGGGCTATGACCACAAGTACTTACAAGCTTTGTTGGGTGTGTCACCCATGCTAATTTCATCAGGAGAGAACCTGGATGGATCATTGAGACCAGTGTACTTGTAGCCATAGTGGCTCGCTGCTGCAGAGGCTGGATACGACACTTCGTGAAACTGAATGCTACTCTAATCTCAGTGAGCCCTTCTTGTTTTAACTTGGAAATCCTGTCGATGAGCTCGGGAATTTGGATGCAATCTCCGTGCTTTGGCTCATCAAGCCACCGGTTATTCCAAGAAGGGCGGTGGCCTGTCAGTTTGGGTAGTTTTGGGTCATGGTTGCTAATGTAGCACCATTTCTCCTCCCACTCCACATTGGAGTCAATCAATTCGTAGTCCAGATACTGGCTACTCACTGTCTCCTGCATCTGAATTCCGATGCCTCCGACCAACAGTATGTGTTCCCTTGAAGGTTGCAGCTTCACAGGCAAAAACTTCCGGAATAACTAAAAGTGAGGCCTGATCCCCAGAAAAGCTTCGCAGAAGTGGATATAAATAGCAGTATCGAAAATTCCATTGTGATTTAGATGTACTTACTCCAACTTTTAGTAATGAAGAAGGCCTCGTAAAAAATCGCAGGTCGGCAATCCAAGACCTCGCTCGATGAAGTGCAAAAAGGTTACCGTCTCGTTTGGATATGATTCTAAAGGGCAGGCATTTCTAAGGGCGAATCTCCATCGAATATAGCACTACTCTTGCAATAGCTTTGTGGCGACAAGAGCCTTGATGTCACCCTCAGTTGCCTTCGACTCCTTCCAGGCGCACACGTCGTTGGGCGGCGCGGTTTGATTGGTTTTGCCGTACTTTGGTGCTAGCAACTGAGGATCTTTCATCTTGCCAGATCTCTTCTTCTTCTTCTCACACTCGGCGGGCTTGGATGCAGCGGTCTTCCTCCCCATCCTTGATGTTACGAGCGTTTTCAGTCGCATACGCTCGGGGGCTGAACGGTGGGGGCGGCGGCGCTAGGGCTACAGTGTTGAAGTTGAAGGGGCAAGTGGCAAGGGGTGAAATGGATGGATAACTTCCTCTATTATTTATAACAGTAGCACGGTAAAATTGGGCAGTTGATCTTTTTCGATTTAAAGGATCTCCAAAAAATCAGATTTGATTGGAGGTTACATTTATTTCGGGACGAGTTAAGATTTTTCCAAGAAATGGTCACATTGACCAAGTTTGACCCTTATACCCACCAAACTAGTCGACTAAAGGCTCGGGGACTACGTGCCACATGTCCAGCGACAAAAAAGTTTTTTCTTCGGGTTTCAAGGGGCAAGCGATACAAATTACTGATTGACCCTCATCCTGATTCTTCGGTTCAACCTAAGCCTCGGGGGCTACTCCATATGGAGTGCGACTTTCATCGTACTTCCATATAAGATTCAAGGTTGAAGGATACAAGACTAAGTTAAATGAGGCTTGAGCACATTCTAGCCGCATGACAGTTTTTGAGCACCTTTGAAGATTCAACCAGATGAAGTACTCAAAGAGCACCAAAACTAGTCGGTGAAGTCTACAACAGTACTTGGAACTGCTACATTTGACTAAAAAGTACTTGGAGACTTGTCGTACATACATCTATGGACCTACCAGAAGGTTTGGACTGTCCCAAATATGGGGCTAGGCACCGAGATGCATTTGACATGGAGACCATGGTGCAGGGCGGTGTAGTCTACATGGAAAGACAGGAACTAGTTGAGGATTAGTAAAGTACTGATTGTAACAGAGTAGGATTCTTCTAGTCATATCCGACTAGTGTTCTTATAACCAACTGACCTGTAACCCTACCCCTGACTGTCGGGGATAGATCCCCAGTACCCGTAAGGAAGAAAGAAGACGGACTCCTACTAGAATTCCTCTGTAATCCTACAAGGACTTATACAATGTAATCCTACTAGGACTTCTTCTTGTAACCGACTAGTAATCCTTCCCCCTGGAGTATATAAAGGAGGGTAGGGGTTCCTAGATCGGTGGCTCAGAACCATTATAAATAGCCAACAATCAGGCTACACAAAACCCAAGCACATGATGTAATATACAACACCCCAAATAGGATGTAGGGTATTATGCTACTCTGGTGGCCCGAACCTGTATAAATTTGTGTCTTTATCCTCGCTTTTACCTTCGAGTTCCAGGTCCGACGATCCCCACCAATCAATCTACTACCTCGGGATACCCTCGGTAGGTTGCCGGGTATAAAACACCGACATCTGGCACCTCAGGTAGGGGTGATCATCGAGATCATCGGGCAAGCTTGAAGGACCTCATCATTAAGATCAATCTACTCGACAAGAAGCAAGTTGTTGAGTCGGAGTTTCAAGCAGACAAATCTACGCCGAGATAGAAATCGATGCGCTCCTCATTCCAGTCAAAGACCAAGTCAGTTTCCACCACAGGCTGCTGCATACAGCTCGTCGATCAAGGCAGAGTCACGTGCGGATTGAGAAGATGTACGCAAGCACTGCTACACCAACGTCCGGCCGCATCAAGTCGCCGATGACTACTTCGATTACTCGTCTCAACTAGAAAACTAGTCAAAAACGGTCTACTTCGACTACTCTTCTCAACTAGAAAACTAGTCAAGGACGGTTGACTACTCATCTCGACTAGAAAACTAGTCGAAAATGGTCTTCTTCGACTACTCATCTCGACTAGAAAATTAGTCGGGGCAGACTTTACACCGTTAACTAGTCGGAATCGACTCCGACTAGTCGGCTTCATCAACAATCGGTACAGCTTCATCGACAATCATCTAGGAATCAAATTAAGTCACTTTTTTAATTATTTTCCGGCTTATTTTCCGCATGTAGGGCAATGCGCTGACTATTTATTTGTGTACGCCTCTTAACGGGAATTACCCTCCAAAGCTGCACTTTGCCAATTATTCTTGGGGTATGTTGACCGACAGCCATGGGTTTGGTACGCCAGATTACGGAGGCTATCGCCACGGGTTTGGTGCATTGAGTTCCGAAAGCTCCGCCACAGGCTTGGTATGTCAAATTTTGGAGGCTACGACCACGGGTTTGGTGCACTGAGTGCTGGTGGCTTCCAACGGCTACACCCTAAGGAGGCACAAATCCTATACGCGGCAACACACACTCTTCTCGCCAAAAGGTAGAAAAGTCTCAACGACTACTTTAAGTGCCATCATGCTCTTTTTGTCGCAATGCCGACTACTTATTTTAAATATCTTCTCTTAGTGGTCGCCAATATCCTTGAGCAAAACACGCCTCAATTCGTGATAGCCTTGGATCTTTTGTCATGCCTAAATGCTAGGATCGAGACAAAGATCTCCGTAGCAGCAGTGCCAGTACGCGTACACAAGACAAAAATCTCACACGCAGTGGCAATGGCTAAACAAGGACTGAGAGCCTAAACATAACAGGCTAACTACTCGGGAAAATATGACCGAAACAAGAGCATGACACACAACATTTACATTATATTCATCATTGAATAAAAATTTAGCAGTTCCAAATTCTACTAATATGCTACATAATGTATGCATCTCTTTTTAAAGGTCAAGCTTCGGTGATGACTCTCCAGGACAATCAGCGTACCTCCAGTGGCTCAGCTAGCTCCCAGGCTTGGGGGCTAAAGCGCCAATTACTATTTGAAATACCTCCAGTAGCTCCACTGGCTCTCAAACTCAGGGGCTAAGCGCCAATAACTACTCGACGTGGCTCCTACGGCTCACCTAGCGCATAAGCTCGGGGGCTGGACGCCGCAAAACTGCTTAGATAATGACTTGTGGGAACACTAAAGACCCTCGGATTGATTAATTAATCATTTCAAAGCTCGGGTTGTTAAGCTACACCCAACAATTGAACTTTTTTAAGATGAAAGAAGAAGATTTAAGATTTTTACTGACCCTAAGCCTGATTCTTTGATTCAACCTAAGGCTCGGGGGCTACTCCATATAGAGTGCGACTTCCGCCGCCCTCCATATCACATTCAAGATATGAAGATTACAAAATCAAGATGATCAAGGGCTTGAGTACACCATAGCCTCATGACATCTTTGAGGAACTTTGAAGATTCAGCCAGACAAAGTACTCGAAGAGCACCAAAACTACTCGGCGATGAAGCACTCAAGGCTGCTGCATTCAACTATGAAGCGCTTGGGGGCTTGTCGGGGATAGATCCCCGGTACCCGCAAGAAAGGAAGAAGATATACTCCTACTAGGATTCCTCTCTAATCCTACTAGGAATTATACCATGTAATCCTACTAGGACTCCTCCTTATAACCGATTAGTAATCCTGCCCCCTAGAGTATATAAAGGAGGGTAGGGGTACCTAGATCGGCGGCTCAGAACCATCATCAATAGCCAACAATCAGGCTACACAACACCCAAGCGCAGGGCGCAATATACAAGACCCCAAGGACATAGAGTATTACGCTACTCTGGCGGCTTGAACCTGTATAAATAAGTGTCTTGTGTCCTCACTTTTACCTTCGAGTTACAGGTCCGACGATCCCCCACCATCCAATCTACTACCTCGGGATACGCCTCAGTAGGTTGCTGGGTATAAAATACCAACACCGACTATATAAGATGAGGCAGGGACCCCCTCCACAACAATTCAATCCAACCAACACACAGGGTATTACGTAACCTAGCGATCCAAACCTGTCTAAATCATGTGTTTGTGTTTACCTTCGAGGTTCTGATCTCGACGAGCCCACCAACCAAAACACTACGTCGAGCACCCCGCTCAGTAGGTTGTCGGGTCTAAACACTCAATATTGGTGTGTTGCGCAACCTCCCGCATACCCTTGGAAACAAGATTTTTTTTTTACAAATCACAATATAGGCACAGATGCTTGCATACACGGGCGCAAAATCACTCCTGTAAGAACCTTCAAAAGACAGGACCAACATATTTTAAGATTGATGAAATCGTCATAGGTGCCTTGTTGTAAAAGGATGTATCGCATACCACTATCGTCATTGATTTCTAGAGTAATCTGAAAAGTTGTAAGCACATGTGCTGCCCTAGGTCGCCTGCCACTAGTTTGGTGTATAACCACCTTAATAGCCTCTGCCTATTAAGGTTTTGTACCGGTCGTGTTGCTCTTTCTTTTAATAAAATATATGCTAAGGCACGATCACGATAAAAAACTCTGTGCTGACTTGTTGGATACATTCAACCAAGGAATCTAATCAATTGAGTGCTTGTCTGTTTACAAAACAAGCAATTTGAATCATGTTTCTTTTGAACAAAAGATTCCTGTTTTTGGCTTCGCAAAAGAATATATTCTTGTTTTTTGAACATTTGTTTGCGACATAAAGTGAAGGGCTCATCATGAAACGAGTGACGTCTTGGGCTGGATTGAAACCAACTCTAACAGTGCAAATCGCCCATACATGGCTGCCTCTCGAAGAGTAAAAGGGAGTTGAACAACAACGGGTTGAATGAGAGGATCAAGGTGTCTACAGATGGGATTTCCAAAGAAGCAATAACTCTCTCTGCAAATCACACAAGTTTAGGGTTTTTAGAGTCTATACTCCTCTTTTGCAGAGAGTTGTGTGGTATACTATCTATTAAACAATTGATAAATAAGAGTTAGAAACAAGAATTATATATGTCATGTAAAAAATAGCCATTTATTCCGATTCTATCTGTTAAACACCAAACTCTATTCAAGTGCAAGTACGATGTGAAAGAAAATTTGACAACACCTGATGATATGCTGGAAAGTGAAGTTAAACTTTAGCCATACATAATATATGATGCAAATTTGGAGAATTCTGTCTAATCCCCTTTTTAAAACTCCTTGTCTAACCCCTTTTACAAAAAGACAGTTTGTGAACAACTTTCCCGTTATGCAGAAAAGGCAGGAACCGCTATAAACCAAACTGAACCGTGGCCCACGAGTCAATTCTCCATCAACAGGGACCTCACCTCTGACAGGCAGGCTTGGTGAGTTGGCGGCCGGCAGATCCCGGGCCTGCCGCTAAACGCCACCCCAACGATGGCCGGCCCTACACCAACCTACCTGAACTCCGCTACAGAAGATCCCGTTGGGTGTACTTCATCGGCGCACACGATCGACGATCACCTGTTCTAGCTTCTTGGAGGATAGCAAAGAGAGGTGGTGGTCACGCAGTCTGCGTTGGTCGATCTGGCACTGCCGGCGAGCAGCTCAAAAGCTGCGAACGTACCGAAACGTTTGCTGGAAACAACGGCACACTGCCGCGTGCCTTGGCGGCAAGGAGATCCGTTTCTCACACGAACTTGATCAGAGGAAATTTTTGCAGACGGGAACATTGCCATGCTTGAATTACGTACGGTGATTTCCGTGATAAAAGGAAAACTTGAGATCGATTCCTAATTCAGATTAAAACTCGACGACGACAGAACAGTTCAGCTAAATTATGACACGAAAATTAAATTCACCTAACACGACTACTTGAGGATGGTCACTGTAGCTCAACTGCCGGAGCTGTACATGTGGCGCGTCGCTGTTGAGCACCTGCCGGCCACCAATGCATCCTCGTTCGTCTGATTGCACCCTCGTTTTGTCCCCAACAAGACGGCGCCTTTCTGTTTGGTACTAATCAGGATATACGGCTAACAGTAACAGGTGACAATACAGCGACGTAACGCGAGACTCGGTTGCCCACAAGCATACTACTAGGTTGTGCACGTACAATTGCATTTTGGTTTTGGTGGCTTGTTTTTCATTTAACCTGGCTGATCACAAGAGATATGTGTGGTTGTACATAAAAGTAATATATCTATCTATACTATAAAAAGAAAGCAAATAGAAAGTAATTTCTACCCAGAGTTATACCCATACCCGTCACAGAGGGTCCACTTGTTAGGTTAACTCAGACTAAAATGGTTGACGAAGGGAGGAGTGGGGTGAGACGAAATATCCCAGCATTCGTTGCATATTATCACTCTACCACGTCTAATATTTATGATTTTTACCACCGCCCATTTTTTACCAGCCGGCCCCACCTACTGTATGGTGTAACGAATATGGCCCCATTAGACCATAGTTTGTGATTTTGGTGATTGAATAACAACATAGTCATTGGGACTAATGGTTTGTCAATGATGTACCTTGTAGGTTTTCTAGGTCCCAAGCGTGCAAACCAAATTATGGCAAGGACCAAATCATGGTATTCAAGTGATCCAAATCAGTATTTTCAGTATCCAAATGGTGGTATTCAAGTGACCAAGTCATGGTATTAAGGATTATTCTATGGTATTCAAGTGTCCAAATGACAAAGAAAATCTAGATAGAACAATGCTAGAGCATCCAACTGATGGTAGTTTTGGTGTGCAAGTGGCGGTATTCAACCCAGAAAATTCAATACCATCGGATGTTCCAATGGTCCACTGGAGCAAGTGTTGGAGTAAGCACCGGAGCAATTGGTACAATGGGGAAATCAATTTGAGTTCCAGGAAGCACCGAATGATCCGATGGTGGGCTTTTTAGTAGCGTCCGAGCAATTATTAGAGAAGGTAGAAAAAGGTCTATAGCACCGGATGTTCCGATACCATGTGGAGGTGACCGTCGGACAAAGCATATTTACTTTGAAATCATCTAGAGAGGTTTCGGGCAAAATCTCTTCAGCACCGGATGATCCGATGGTACCATCGGATAAAACATCGGACGAATTTCTAATAGGGGTCCAACGGCTATATGCGTCGGCAGGGGGCACCGGATGTTCCAATGCCCACCCAAAGTGACCATCGAAACATCCAATGATCACTGCTTTTACTAGCCGTTGAAGCAACAACTTTTTGAGGTCCTTGGGCTATTTATACCCCTACCACTCGCCCATTTGGAGTTGCTGGAGTGTGCAGGAGTCCATTGGAGTGCAAGACACATGAAGAACACATCCAAGCAACCAAAAGTGCATAAGTGATTAATCAAAGGCTTAGCACATACTTAGAGAATGATTAGTGCTATGATAGGCCTAGAGAGAGACAGTGCAAGGTGCTACTACCTTGTGATTGGTTCAAGGAGTGAACCACCATTGTAAGCTAGGTGTTCTGGCATCTTGGAGCCTTGGTGGCTCACCGGCAAGTCTTCGACCGTCCAGCTTAGTGTGAAGCAGCGTCGACGACTGTGTGCGGGGGACGAGGAGACCCCTTCCTTAGTGGAAAAGCTCCGTAGTGGAGACGGCGTCAAGGTGATCGAAAGAGAGGGAGTGGTGAGCTTTGCCTTAGTGGCAAGCTTCTCATCTGGCTTGGCACGAGCCTTTGTGGCGAGTCCAAGATCTTGACCGGGAGAGACTTTGTGACCGTGAGCATATTCTTGGTTGAGTTTCAACGTGGACTAGGGGTGGCATTTGCCTACCGATACCATGGGATAAAATCATCTTGCCAAGTTTGCATCCTTCCTAACCTACTCCTTTACGTTTCCGCATTTCATACTTGCAACTTGATTGCCGTTACTTTCCAGAGTAGTATCTTGCTAGATTGGCTCTAGGTTGCAAAACTCTTTGTGGGTGGGAAGTTTCACTAGATCAACCTTAGTTGCACATCTAGATAGCATGATGTAGTTTAATTTTTGATGCTTTGTAGTGAAAGCCATATGTTAAGATTTTAAATTTGCCTAATTAACCCCCTCCTCCTCTTAGGCTACAAGTACTGATTCCTTACACATGGGTATGGTAAATCAAGATCAATCTTCCGGATCAATCAAATTGATCAATCAGGGTCAATTTGAATAATCAAATCACCAATCTCCCTAAGTCCCTTCCAATTATGTCAAAACCCTTCCAATTACGAGCCCACGGTCCCTATCAATCAAATTGATTGATTCATTAACGATTAATCATAGTTAATCCGTGATTAATCAGATCACTAATCATGTTACGCCCCTTCCTGTTATGTTGAAACCCTTCCAATTAAGAGCCCATTGTCTCACCAATCAAATTGGTAGATAGCCAATCAAATTGGTAGATTGATTTACGATCGATCACGGTCAATCCGGAACAATCAGATCACCAATTAGGTCAAGTCCCTTCTAATTTCATTTAAACACTTCTAATTATTAGCCCAATAACCCAAATTAATTGATTAGTTGAATCTTGTGATTGATTGATTGAAGCATGAATATTTTTCCTTCCAATCTCTATCTCGTATATATATGGTGCTTGTGACCCCCAACCACCCAAGCCAAATTCATCCCACAGGACTGCCTTCATTTGTTGCTACATGCTGCTTTCGTGTCTCTTGACGTTGCAATGGCACAACCTCATGGATATAATGTTGGCGTAGTAGCAAAGTTAGGTTTCGTTGGTTCGACAGACTGCAATTTAATTCATCCATATGAAACAAGGGAATTATGTATTTTTAGGTTAATTATTTTCAATCTACTAATAATATAATCAGATTCTTTTATTCTAACATTTCCCATATATTATAATAACTAGCATTCCCCATCTAGTGATTGGCAATTTAAACGTTAGTTTGTTTGGGGCATCATTAACATAAATAATAATAGCTTTATTTGTTTATCAAGTGTGTATTTGATACTCCCTCTGTCCCAAATTGTAGGTCATTTTGGCTTTTCTAGGTGTATAGGTTTTGCTATGCACCTAGATATAGTGTAAGTCTAGATGCATAATAATATCTATGAACCTAGAAAAGCCAAAACGACCTACAATTTGAAACGGAGGAAACATCATAAATAATAATATGTTCCTATCAAGTTTATCTTTACTATATTTTTAAACTTGTACCTATGGTAGGGATATCTCCACTAGTGTTGATAAAAGTGGAGAAACAAGTGTCACTACCATGATGTTTAATTTGGGCAACTACACTTTCATAGCCTTTAGGTTATCCTATTATAAGCTTAACAAGATTTGAAATAAATTACCAATTGAGAGTGATCGAACACTAATAATATCAGTTGCTAAGCGCATGCCCGTGTGCAACGGAACTAACTTTGTACTTCCTCCGTCTCAAAATTTAGATCGTTTTGATTTTTCTAGGTACATAGATTTTGCTACCTAGAAAAGCCAAAACGACCTACATTTTGGAATGGAGGGAATACATTACAAAAGGGTTAGCACTATGGTTGGTGTAACATCCCGCTTTTTAGAGCATTTAAAAATACAGAATTTTTAAAATTTTTCTTTCAATTAAACATAATGTCCTTTCCCCAAATATTCAAAACTCATTTTACAAATTAAATTATGCATTTAATCCACATGTGATGCATTTGCTTGCTGTTAGAAACTCCTTTTGCACCCAACCCTTAAACTCTAAGGATAACAGTTCCTTCCCTAGAATTAATATTCATCCCAACCCAACCTTTAGGAAGTCTCTACTCAATCTTAGCCATATCATGCTCCTCAAACTTCAAAAACCCACTAGAAATAACATATATGTAAATCCACATCTCAAACCCAATCTAAATTTGAAATCTATTTCAAGTTTACACTTAAACCCCTTCTCAAACAAATGGAAAACCCCCAAAGCCTCCCGCAGGCCAAGATAACTTTCCTTTCAGCCCATTCACCACTAAGGAGATCCCCGTGATATCCTCTCTCTGTTGGTAGGGGCCGTATGCCCGAGGCGACTAGAGGCGCCAAAACGGCGTGCCCCGGCGACCCACCGCGGCGGTGCCCATGGGGAGCGTGGTGGCGCCGTCCGACCCTAAAGCCTCCCCAGCCACCCCGTCAACCTTCACCCATCCTCCCGTCACCCCCTCTTTCCCATTCAACCCGCTAGGTGGGCCCGACTGGTGGACATCGTCCGCCCGCCGTTAGTCCCACTCCACCTATCCTCCATACACCTAGCACACGTGCACCACACACCCAGTATGCACCCCGGTCCACGGCCTTGGACCACGCATCCATGGCATAGTGCGCCAATAGCCCCCCCTGCCAGCCTCTCCTAAACTGCTAGGTACACTCAAAAATTGTACCCCAAACTTTACTTAGAGATCTTACCCTACGCCAAAAATTCCCTAAAAATCTCCAGAAATACTAGAAATTATCCTAAACCTAGCCATACTTTCCTTTTGCATAGTTCATCTCATTAGAGCCCTTTTCAAATATATCCCTTCCCACATAATAGAAAAAGCCCTATTATGTGTACACCAAATATCGCTCTATCCTAAGATCTTAGAACCCCAACCTTATTAGGAAACATGTCGCATCGCCTCCACCCGCCGCCATGACCAAACCCCTAGGCGCTGGGACGGGTTGAAGTTGAGTGCACCGTGCAGCCTCTAGCCACCTTACCTGCATTGCCAACAGCACCCAACGCTGTTACTCGCTACCCTATCGTCACCGCGAACACCAATCGCTACCACGCACCTGTCAAAATAGATTCCTAGTACCCGCAAGGAAGGAAGAAGGTGAACTTCTTCTAGAATTCCCCTATAATCCTACTAGGACTCATACCATGTAATCCTACTAGGACTTCTCCTTGTAACCGACTAGTAATCCCGCTCCCTGGAGTATATAAAGGAGGGCAAGGGTCCCTAGATCGGTAGGCCAAGACCTCATAGAATCACAACAGAGGACCAAATCCTCAACACCAAACAACACTCAAGCGTAGGGCGCAATATACAACACCCCAAACAGGACGTAGGGTATTACACTACTCTGGCAGCCCAAACCTGTATAAATCCGTGTCTTGTGTCCTCACTTTTACCATCAAGTTCCAGGTCCGGCGATACCCCACCAACCAATCTACTACCTCGGGATACCCCTCGGTAGGTTGACGAGTATAAAACACCGACATCTAGCGCGCTAGGTAGGAGTGATCATTGGGCGAGCTTAAAGGACCTCATCTTCAAAATCAATCTACTTGATGAGAAGCAAGTCACCGAGTTCTAATTTGAAGCAGAAATGAGAAGCTTGCAGGAGATCAATCGATTGTCGGCTCGTCTGCATGCAAAAAGCTGCAGCACTGGCCGCATTGCTATAGTTGATCATCCTCTGTGGCTCCATGCGTTGCTCAAGGCTGATGATCTGCTACTGCTCCACACTTGTGAGAAGGAAAAATACCGGCGGAATTATTTTTCCGTCTTCGAGTCGGAGTCATCGACGATGCATCTTCAGCTAATTGCCTCCAGTTGCCGAATCCTATACTGAAGCAATGAAGGCCAATCAATATTTCATCTACTGCTCGTGCGCAGATCGAGGAAACTATGAGCTCGAGTACTCTCCGTGTAAGGCTACTTTTTGGCATTTTAGTACACGTACCAGGAAGGCCACTAGGAGATATTTTCCTCTTCACTACAAATACTCAAGAAATGCACGTGGGACTCCAGCATGCATGACTGCGCTGGCTTCACCAGAATGCTCAGTGACACAATAGCGACTACCTAAAACTTCTTGTCTTGACTACAAACTAGTCGAGGGTAGGTTCCATGTGATCAACAACTAGTCGGAATCGACTCTGACTAGTCGGCTTCATGAACAACCATTGCGGTTTCATGACGACCACCACGGCTTCGTCGACAATCGTCCATGAATCAAGCTAAATCACTTTTTTAATTATTTTATATAATTTTTCTGACTTGTTTTCCACATGCAGGGCAACGCGCCAACTACTTATTTGTGTACGCTTCTCGACATTACCCTCTAGAGCTATATTTTGCCAATTATTCCTGGGGCATGTTAACCGACAACCATGGGCTTGGTACATCGAATTACGGAGGCTATAACCACGAGTTTTGTGCACTATGTTCCAAAAGCTCCACCAACAGGCTTGATACATCGAATTTCGGAGGCTACGTCCACGGGTTTGTTGCACTGAGTGCTGGAGGCTCACATTGGCTACACCCTAGTGAGACACAAATCCTATGCGTGGCAACACACGCTCTCCTCACCAAAAAGGTAGAAAAGTCTCAATGACTACTTTACGCGCAATCGCGCAGTCTTTTGTCGCAATGCCGACTACTTATTTTAAATGTCTTCTCTTAGCGTTTGTTAATCTACTTGAGCAGAACATGCCTCAATTCAGGTAAGCCTCGGATCTTCTGTCATGCCTAAACACTATGCGAGAAAAAGATCTCCGAAGCAGTAGTGCTAGTACACGTACAAAGATAAAGATCTCACATGTAGTGGCAATGGCTAAACGGGATTGGGAGCCTAAACGTAACCGGCTAACCACTCGGGAAAAATATGATCGAAACAAGAGCATGACACACAAACTTTACATTACATTCATCATTGAATAAATTCCAGTAGTTTCAATATTCCACAATATGCTACATAATGTATGCATCCTTTTTATTTTTAGGCCAAGCTTCAGGGACGACTCTCAAGGACGCTCAGCGTACCTCCAATGGCTCTGCTAGCTCCAAGGCTCGAGGGCTAAGCATCAATTACTACTCGGAATATTTCCAATGGCTAAGCAAGCTTTCAAACTCGGGGGCTAAGCGCCAAATAACCACTCGACGTGGCTCCTACGGCTCACCTGACGCATAAGCTCGGGGGCTGGACACCGCAAAACTACTCAGATGATGACTGTCGTGAAGACTAGAGCTCGTTAGACCCTTGAATTGATTATTTAATCATTCCAAGACTCGGGGGCTGATAAGCTACACCCAAAGTTGATTTTTTCAAGATGAAAGAAAAAGATTCAAGATTTTATTAACCCTCAGCCTGATTCTTCGATTCAACCTAAGGCTCGGGGGCTACTCCATATGGAGTGCGACTTTCACCGCCCCTTATATCACATTCCAAAGATCAAGATTACAATATCAAGACGATCAAGGGCTTATTCAGCCAGACAAAATACTCAAGAAGTACTAAACTACTCAGCGAGGATTTGTAAAATACTCAAAGACTACTGCATTCGACTATGAAGCGCTCGAGGGCTTGTCGGGGATAGATCCCCAGTACCCGCAAGGAAGGACGAAGGTAGACTCCTACTAGAATTCCCCTGTAATCCTATTAGGACTCATACCATGTAATCCTACTAGGACTCCTTGTAACCGACTAGCAATCCCGCCCCCTCGAGTATATAAAGGAGGGCAGGGGTCCCTAGATCGATAGGCCAAGACCTCATAGAACCACGACAGAGGACCAAATCCTCAACACCAAACAACCTCCAAGCGCATGGCGCAATATACAACACCCAAACCGGATGTAGGGTATTACTCCACTCTGGCAGCCCAAACCTGTATAAATCTGTGTCTTGTGTTCTCACTTTTACCATCAAGTTCCAAGTTTGGCAATCCCCCACCAACCAATCTACTACCTCGGGATACCCCTCGGTAGGTTGTCGGGTATAAAACACCGACATCACCTACTTGATCTTGCCGACAACGTTTGTCGCTGCACTGAGACAAGTCATTCGTTGTACAAGCTCAAGTTCTACTTTTACAAGGAACCTTGACCAGCTCCACCTGCGGGGTCAAAGCCGAGCTTGTCGTGCAAGTTTCCTAACCTTGAAATCCACTTCCACCACCCAGCACCCAAATCACATCAAGGATCTATTCCAAAAAACAATCGGGATGTTGCCCGATTAAACCTCACATCTTGACCCAACCTAGCCATGATGCCGTCCGTCTAAAATCTCACTTATTGTCCAAACCCAGCCGTTATAATGCCCAACCAAAGCCTTAATCCATAGCCCCATCTAACCGTTATGTCGCCCGATAAAAACCTCGATTATCATACAAACCTAGCTGTTATGCTGCCCAACCAAAACGTCATAAACCCCTAGGAAATTATTCATTATTTTCCTAGGATTATCCTTAAAATCCAACCATCTAATTCATTAATTATTTAGAAATCAAATTCTAAATAATTAATGAACTATCCATCGAATATCTGAGAATTCACCTCTGAATACCAAGTAATTCCGAAAATGCCCCTCATCCTTTCCTTTTCCAATTCCTTAGGAATTGATTGGTGTCTTGTTTTATTGGTTGTTATTTTATGCGCTTGTGTAGCCAGTAGTACGATCAGGCTCTACCCCTAAGACAAGGATCTAGAAGGCGTGAATCAAGGACCTTGGTCTCCCTAGGAGGCATTAAGGATTTCCGATGAAGGCAAGTCCCGACTCTTAGCTCATGTTTTATCCTATTGAGCACAAGAGTTAATAATATTACTAACCTAATACGGATTGCATTATTTTTTTCCTGATAAGAACTATTTCTTTAGAAATACGTGCTTACTAGATCAACCCTTTTTGCTATTGAAATGCCACATGCCAAACCCTAGGTAAACTGCACACCCATAAGCCACCCTAAATTAGATATGCTAGGGAGTCGAGTCACACCTCATAAAGGGGGATAAAACACGTGTTGGATCCTCTATGGAGAGGATCTAACAAAATATCATTTTATATTAAACAAGATGCATATGAAGGGTTTTCTCTCTAGGAATGCGTGAGTTAAAAGATGAAATAATATTAATGACAACCCCTAGGGAGTGTTTTGGACCTAGGAGTAAGGGGACAACCTTAGTGTAGGATACTCCATCCTAGAGCTTACTCCGGTCACATAAGGACCAGCTCATTGGGAGAGTCTTTCTTGTGAACCGTATAGCCATATATGCCAAAAAGGTACGGCCTTCAGGAGTTCCTATTTATGTGAGGCTTTGATTCAAACCCTTCTAGCTGAACCTAGTAATCCATCCCAAGGGGCCAAGGTGGGCAACGGGTATGTTGGAGCAGAACCTTCGCATAGTCCCAGGTCCGGTTGTCACGGGTTTACTGAGAGAGGGTCAGAGACCCTGAGGGCTATAGGCCCTATTTGATTTGTTTTATGCGCATGTTCCCAGGATGAGATCCGCAAAGCAGATGATAGTGCCCCCTTTTTGGACCCTAATATATCCGTGGATGGACTTAGGGAATCCTGCTTGGAGATAGGCATGGGCGGGTATGGATCTTGTAGGCTAGTCCCGCCTATTCACGAGAGTATGGGCTAGCAGGACGTATAGGAAAAGTGTATACCTCTACGCAGAATATAATCTATTTGAATAGTCGAGGCTCACGGTCATGAGCTCACTAAGTTAAAGCCCCAATGATTACCTTGAAACTCTTTAGGGAAAGGGATTAGTATTTGGAAATATTGAAGGAAGGTTGATGGACTAGAATCCAGAGTAAAACTTGGGGACTAGTAGGGGAGGTAGTTTTCCCCCTCCAGAACCACAACTTTCATTCTATAAATTATAATAACCTTCTTAGAAAATCTTTATAAAACTCACCTTTCTAAATCCACCTTGCATATGTGAGATGCTTTAGGCATAGGATTATACCTATAAACCATGCTCCTTGTCCACATCCTGAAATGCATATAATTACTTTATAATGTTGGGACTTGTTGAGTACCAACCATAAGTGTACTCAGCCTTACTTTCATCATACAGGTCTCCAGGTGCTTAGACTATCTTGTTAGTAGATGGGTACCACTTCGCTGTGCTAAGGTGAAAATATTTTCTTATTAAATTATATGCCTTTTTATTGATCAAAATACTGAACTGTGATGATGAGTGTATTAGTCTACTGATCCAGGGACTAATACACGTGATCAGCGGGACTCCTGGAGGGAGGTCCCCACAGGGATGGTATCAGAGCAATAAATGCAATGATAGAGCCACATAAGGCAGACCATACACCTTAGCACACCCAAGACCTTCTACTCTACTCATATTTTTCGGTAATTTTTGAAAAATACCCCTCTCGTTCCCTCATATTGCCCGTACCTCATGCTTAACTCATATTATATTACTCTGGGAGACATGGATCATGAGAATGAAGTTTGAAGAATGATCCGCAATGTGGAGAATTGTGAAGATAAATTTCGGTGGAAAAACTGAAACTACTAGAGTAATTAGAATAAAATCGTAATGATATTAGATGTTTTGCAAAATATAAGCCTAAAACCTTCCAGTGACGTATTTTTATTAAATAATGTTTGATTATGCCTAGCTAATAGATCCCTCCCATATAGTAATTATAAGAATAAGAATGGCTTGGTATTTGATTGTAAAATTGTGTGGATAAGGCTCCCTTTTCTGGGAAACTTAAGGATTTCCTTTATCTTTTACCAATCCAAACCTACCTATCAAGATATGAATCCAGAGATAAAGAAAATTTCTAGAAAATAACCCCAAAGGTTCTATATGGAATACAGGTTTGAATCCCCATAAGTGGGGTAGATCCCGAAATAGATAGAACCTTAAACTCGGAAAGTCACAGACATTGATTAAAGTGGGCCCATAACCCACACGTCCCCAGAATAATACGAAAAATCACAGGAATGATATAGGACAAAGCCTATATCCCTAATGTGATAAGATTTGAAATCATGGATGAATTTTAATGGAAAATATAATGAAATACTCTTAAAGCTAAGGAAACCAAGAAGGAAAAGATAAAGAGTATCCGTTAAAGATGAAATAGGAAATCCCGGCCCATAGACCCTGTAACTCCTAGCATAGTAAACTTGGGAACCATTCTAGGAAAGAGTAGGAATTAGAAAGTCCTTAGAAGAAATAAAGGAACCCTTAGCCTAAGGCCATAAAATGAAACTTAGCTTATAAAACATCCTAAACCAATAGTTAAAAATAAAGAGGGATAAAAGAATATACTAAAAATCACCAGAGAACCACCGCACCAAACCTTCCAAAAACAACGATAACCACAAAACATCTTAAGTGGGGTAGCACCCCATATAGAAAATCACTAAAATATTTAAGCTTGGATAAACATATAGGAATAATAAATCTTAAAAAGATACAGGATAAAAACCCGAAAGGAAGTATAATAGCAAAAGTGAAATAAACTACAAATGAAAACTAGGGAAAAAATATTAGAAGAACCTTCACAAAACATGATGCCAGAGGACTCTAAAAATAGATAAAATGTAAGTAGTAATAATAGATATACAATAGAGAACCTAAATAGAATTAAAATGTATAAAATATACAACTAGAATAATAATAAACATAATAGTAAATAACCCATCTAGGATAAAAAGGAGAAAGTTAATAAAGAAACTCAAAGAACTTAAGGATTAAAATTATAACTAAAAATGCAACCCCTATAAGTAAAGAAGATAACGATACAAGTGGTAATAAATAATAATAGTAATAGTAATAAACCTATGAAAATCTAATTAGCATCCCAACCCATAGATCCTAGAATACAACCTAGAGGTCAACCAAAGAAAACACGCCCAACTGTAGATAAAACAACCAACATAGAACCCAATCATCAGGATATACAAACTTTTTGATGAAACGGAATAGCTCGACCCCAACCATCAAGGACCAGGATCAACTTTAGATAAGAAGTGACCAGGCTAAAGCTAAGTCAGACATCAAGATTTGCAAGATTTTTTATGAGAAGTAGACCCCCAACCATAAAGGAATGGCAATTCATGTTCACTTGAAATACTAAGAGACATCACGTGAACACACAGGCAAAAGGATAAAGTAAAGAAAGTAGAAGCCTGGAAAAAGGGATTATGGCCACTCATATACCTTGGAAAAGAGCATTGGATTTCCAATTGCTCAGAAAAATCATCATACCAAGTTTATGATGAGAAGTGGTCACCCAAGTTCATGACCTTACCCTCAACCTAGCACCCGAGGAGACACATCAGACCATAGGAACTCATTAGGAACCAAAATAAGTAACCCGAAAGATAAAAGGAGTTTCATTAGGAATACGTTAAGAATCCTAACCTCTAGGCACTAGAGAACCCCCTAAAGAAACCGAGGTAGATAGCCCAAGGTAATGGAAGAAGTGGTGATGACTGAGGAAAGGACATCCCACCAAATTAGATAGAAGAACCACTACCCAAGGTTTAGAAAATGGAATAGAATCCCAGGAAGATAGAAATTACCTAAAGTTTTAAGTGGAGTGAAGCCACCCTAAGGTGAGAAAGAGTTGCCAGATGGAAATGGTAACACAGGGATGGTACACGCCATTAGGAGTCCACATAGAAAAGTAATATCATAGGATTGGCACGTACCCTAAGAAAATATGGAAAAATCCAAGAGAAAACCTTGGATAAATGTATGAAATTTCGGACAAAAGAGATTTCGGATAGCAAAATCTATGTCTGGAATAATCTAAGAGAAAAGAAATCTTAGATTAAATGGAATAAAAAAATCCCAAGTTGAGTTTCCTTAAGTGGGTAGTAACCCAGATGAAAAGGAACACAGAGACTCAAGAGCTTGAGGATTAACACAAACCAAAAGAAGAAAATGTCATCCCAAGAATGGCAAATAATTGTTGGAATAAACTATGGGAATAATAGAAAAATAGGTATAATAAATAAGTTCCCATCCCAAGGAAGCAAGAAAGGAAAGTTCTCCTTTCCAAGAATACATACGGCGACACCATCTCTATCTACAAGATTAAGGAAAAGAGAAATCTTGGACTTAGTATTAAAATTTAGATGAGAGCACAAGAAGAAATCAAGACAACCCGACCTTTGTTTCTAGCCCTTGAATCTCGAGGACAAGATTCCCTTAAGTGGGGTAGATCTATAACATCCCGCTTTTTAGAGCATTTGAAAATACGGACTTTTTAAAATTTTTCTTTAAATTAAACCTAACCTCCTTTCACCAAATATTCAAAACTAATTTTACAAATTAAATTATGCATTTAATCCACATGTGTGATGCATTTGTTTGTGGTTAGAAACTCCTTCAGAACCCAACCCTTAGACTCTAAGGATAAAAGTTCCTTCCCTAGAATTAATATTCATCCCAATCCAACCTTTAGGAAGTCTCTACTCAATCTTAGCCATATCATGCTCCTCAAACTTCAAAACCAACTAGAATTAATATCTATGTAAATCCACATCTCAAACCCAATCTAAATTTGAAATCTATTTCAAATGTAGACTTAAACCCCTTCTCAAACAAATGGAAAACCCCCAAAACCTCCCGCGGGCCAACACAACTTTCCTTTCGGCCCATTCACCCCGACCCATCTCCTCCTCTCTCACCTCCACCTCGCTATGGCCTGGCTCCCTCCTCCCTCTCCCAGCTCAGCTCTCTCGGCCCAACACACCTGCACACGGCCCATCATCGGCCGACCCACCAAACTGCCAGCCCAGCACCCTCTCCCTCTCCTCCATGATCGCTAGCGCCGCCATCAGCGAGGAGGAATCCCCCACCACCCTGCCCCCTCCCCCGCCGTCGTGCCGCACCGCTACTCCACTCCCCAGCTCCACCGCGCATAGCGCATGCTATGCTGCTGCCGCAGTAACCACTCCTCCACGCGCTGGTGCATCTTCTTCCTCCCCATTCATCTCTCCTCCTCTCCCTTCCCTCTCTTTCTCAGCCTCGTTCCTCCCCATTTCCTATTGTCGGCTGCCGCACGTCGCCGTACGATGCCGTGCCCGACGTCACCCAGCAGATGCGGAACCCCTTGCCGCCGAAGCACCTATCGGTGTTTAATACCGGCAACCTACCAAGGGGGTACCCGAGGTAGTCTATTTGTTGATGAGGGATCGTCGGACCTGGAACTCAAAGGTAAAAGTGAGGACACAAGACACGGATTTAGACAGGTTCGAGCCGCCGGAGTAGCGTAATACCCTACGTCCTATGTGGGGGTGTTTGTATATTGCGTCCTGCGCTTGGGTGTTGAGGTGCGACTTGCTGATCTAGGTACCCCTGCCCTCCCTTATATACTCCAGGGGGCAGGAGTCCTAGTCGGATTACAAGGAGGAGTCCTAGTCGGAGTACATGGGAGGAGTCCTAGTAGGATTACAAGGGAATTCTAGTAGGAGTCCGACTTCTTCCTTCCTTGCGTGTATTGGGGATGTATCCCCGACAAGCCCCATGAGTGCTTCATAGTCGAATGCAGCAGTCTTTGAGTACTTTTAAGATCCTCGTCGAGTAGTTTTGGTGCTCTTTGAGTACTTTGTCTGGCTGAATCTTCAAAGTTCTTCAAAGCTGCCATGAGGCTATGGTGTGCTCAAAGCCTTGATCGTCTTGATATTGTAGTCTTCATATATGAAGGGCGGCGAAAGTCGCACTCCATATGGAGTAGCCACCAAGCCTTAGGTTGAATCGAAGAATCAAGCTGAGGGTTAAAATCTTGAATCTTCTTCTTTCAATTTGAAAAATCGATTGTTGAGTAGATTATCAGCCCCCGAGCCTTGGAATGATTGAATAATCAATCCGAGGGTCTTGAATCTTCATGCAAGTCATCATCCAAGTAGTTTTGCGGCGTCCAGCCCCTGAGCTTATGCGTCGGGTGAGTTGTGCGAGCCACATCGAGTAGTTATTGGCGCTTGACCCCCAAGCTTGGAAGCTAGCTGAGCCGTTGGAGATACTTTGAGTAGTGATAGGTGCTAAGCCCCCGAGTTTGGAAACTAGTCTGTGCCTCTGGAGGCACGCTTAGTGTCACAATGAGCATCGTCGCCGAAGCTTGACCTGAAAGAAAAGATGTGTACATTATGTAGCATTTTTTTTGTAAAATATTGAAACTGCTGAAATTTATTCAGCGATCAATGTGAACATTATGTGTCATGCTCTTATTCCAGTCATATTCTTCTCGAGCAGTTAGCCTGTTACGTTTTAGGCTCTCAGTCCCCGTTTAGCTGTAGCCGCTGTGTGTGAGAGAGTTTGTCTCGTATACGCGTATGGGCGTTGCTGTGTGCACAGCTAAGAGCTTGGTCTCATGTTGTGTGCTAGCATTTGGCGTCACAGGTGCACCTGAGGCTTTCACGAGTTAAGGTGTGTTCTGCCCGAGAAAATTAGTGACCTCAAGAGAAGACAAAAGTGAGTAGTCGCTGCTGCGACAAAAAAAAGAGTGTGATTGCGCAAGAGTTTGTTGCCCTCCGGCGAGTAGAGCGCGTGTTGCGTGCGTGAGTTTCCGACGAGTAGAGCGCATGTTGCGCGCATGCAGAAAATAAGCTAAAAAATAATTAGAAAAGTTACTTAGCTTGATTCGTAGATGATTGTTGATGAGGCCGTGGCGGTCATTGATGAAGCCGCGACAGTTGTTGATGAAGTCGACTAGTCGGAGGTCTTTCTGACTAGCTGTCAACGGTGTGAAGTTTGCTCTGACTAATTTTTTAGTCGAGACGAGGAGTTGGACTAGTCCGCCCTCGACTAGCCATGTAGCCGAGATGAGTAGTAGGAGTGGTCATCGGCGAGCGTCGCGACATGGTCAGAGTAGTCGTCGGCGAACCATCCGTCGAAGTAGTCATCGGCGAACCGCCCATAGTAGTCGGCTAGTGTCGCGACGTGGTCGGGGTAGTTGTCGGCGAGCCGCCCATTGAAGTAGTCGAGATGAGTAGTCATAGTAGTCATCCTCGACTAGTTGAGATGAGTAGTCGACGAGTCACCTTCATGAAATTGAAGTAGTCTTTGACGAGGTAGTTCGTGCCCGGATGTCGATGCTGCCGACTTGTCGTGATGCAAACTTTTGGTAGCTTCTTTGGTATATGTAAAACAATTCTTCCGTCAGGCGCACATAATTTTCGCAATTGGAACTTGCGTTGCATGATCAACAACGGTACAACAGCCTTTAGTGCTTGAACATGTTGGGGCAGTGTAGCACATGGCCTTGATCCCGTGGGCTTGGATGATCCGCAATTTTCTGGTGCCTTTTTTGAAGTGCACGTAGTTGAATTCCATTAATTTGACCTGCAGCAGCAGGGAACAGCTAGCTGCCATGGTCTGCTAGCTTTGATGGCTCCCTTGTCCCTTTTGGATTGTGGCAACGCACCATAATAGCTTACTAAGTGGTACAACAGGCCAGCTGAGACCAACGCCTTGATCTTGAGTTGTTCTCCGCTTCGGACTGGTGAGTTGCTCTCCGCTTCAGACTCGCTTTTCAGCGCTGGGCCTCGAACAAAAACAGACTGCTTCCATAGATGCCTTAACTCGATGGACAAGCAAGCGTGGGAGACCGTGACTTGAACTCGATGGAGACGCGTGCTGATCTGCCGATCAATCTCGCATGGAGCGTCATCACGCCGGATTCAATTTGGACAGGGACCTGCGGGTTCTCTCGTTGAGTAGATCGATCTTGTATTTTTGGAGAATTTCGTCGGGCCGGCAAGTTGTGATTGTCGGCACATAACAGCAACCACGCCGTGCTGAGTAGATTGATCTTGGTGATGAGGTCCTTCAAGCTCTCCTGATGATCTCGACGATTTGCCCCTCGGTGGCTGCCAATGTCGGTGTTTAATATCGGCAGCCTACCAAGGGGGTACCCGAGGTAGTCTATTTGTCGATGGGGGATCGTCGAACCTGGAACTCGAAGGTAAAAGCGAGGACACAAGACACGGATTTAGACAGGTACGGGTCGCTGGAGTAGCATAATACCCTATGTCCTGTGTGGGGGTGTTTGTATATTGCGCCCTGCGCTTGGGTGTTGAGGTGTGACTTGCTGATCTAGGTACCCCTGCCCTCCCTTATATACTCCAGGGGGCAGGAATCCTAGTCGGATTACAAGGAGGAGTCCTAGTCGGAGTACACGGGAGGAGTCCTAGTAGGATTACAAGGGAATTCTAGTAGGAGTCCGACTTCTTCCTTCCTTGCGTGTATTGGGGATGTATCCCCGACAACACCCAAGCAAGCTCCGCCGCTCTCTCTTATCCCTTCCCTGCCACCTCATCCATTCTGCCAGTGCAACTATTCCCGGTCGCCACTAATGCCGCTGCAGGCACTATTCCACACCAGCGCTGTACGTGCGCCTGCCCCACCGGTGCTCCTCTCTCCCTTTCTTAGCCACCAAGGAAGCTCTCCCAGCGATGTGGCGCCCTCCCCAGGCTGCCCTTCGCCCTATAAATAGCAGCCCCAGCTTCCTTCGAGCTCTCCACACTGAGCCGGCTGTCGGGGATAGATCCCAGTACCCGCAAGGAAGGAAGAAGGTAGTCTCCTACTAGAATTCCCCTTAATCCTACTAGGACTCATACCATGCAATCCTACTAGAACTCCTGCTTGTAACCAACTAGTAATCCCGCCCCCTAGAGTATATAAAGGAGGGCAGGGGTCCCTAGATCGGTAGGCGAAGACCTCATAGAACCACAACAGAGGATCAAATCCTCAACAACGAACAACACCCACGCGCAGGGCACAATATACAATACCCAAAACAGATGGCATTACGCTACTCTGGCGGCCCAAACCTGTATAAATCTGAGTCTTGTGTCCTTGCTTTTAGCTTTGAGTTCCAGGTTCGGCAATCCCCCACCAACCAATCTACTACCTCGGGATACCCCTCGCTAGGTTGCCGGGTGTAAAACACTGATATGTGGCACGCCAGGTAGGGGTGATTGTCGAGATCAGCGGGTGAGCTTGAAGGACCTCATCATCAAGATCAATCTATTCGACAAGAAGCATGTTGCCAAGTCGGAGTTCCAAGTAGACAAATCTACGTCGAGACAGAATCGATATGCTCTGCGTTCCAGTTGAAGACCGAGTCGGTTTCCACCGCAGGCTGCTGCATGCGGCTCGTCGATCAAGGCAGAGACAAATCCGATTCGAGTTGGGAGATCAGGCAGACCGAGGGACCCACACCATAATTCCCAAGATGAGAAAGATACGTTACAATCGCGCGGGGATTGAGGCAAATAATCAGCTCCGACTACTCTCTATGAAAAGCAATTTTGAGGCATTTGTTCTACACACACATGGAAGGCTATCACAAGACCTCAAAATCGTTGCCTAACGTACATAGAAGATGTATGCGAGCACTGCTACCCCGACATTCGGCCACATCAAGTCACCGACGACTACTTCGACTACTCATCTTGACTAGAAAACTAGTCGAGGATGGTCTACTTCAACTACTCGTCTCGACTAAAACTAGTCAAGGGTGGGCCTCAAACCGTCGACAACTAGTCGGAATTGACTCCGACTAGTCGGCTTCATCAACAACCGCCACGGCTTCGTCGACAATCGTCCACGAATCAAGCTAAGTCACGTTTTTACTTATTTTATATAATTTTTCCAGCTTGTTTTCTACATGCAGGGCAACGCGTTGAGTACTTTTTTGTGGGTGCCTCTCGACGAAAATTACCCTCTAGAGATACACTTTGCCATAGGCTTGGTACACCAAATTACGGAGGCTATAGCCATGGGTTTTGTGCACTGAGTTTCGGAAGCTCTACCACAGGCTTGGTACACCGAGTTAGGAGGCTCTGCCACGAAGTTTGGTGCATTAAGTGTTGGAGACTCACAGCGGCTACACCCTATTGAGGCACAAATCCTATGCACAGCAAACACGCGCTCTTCTTGCAAAAGGCAGAAAAGTCTCAACAACTACTTTAAGTGCAATCACACTCTCTTTTTATCGCAATGGCGACTACTAATTTTAAATGTCTTCTCTTAGCGGTCACCAATATCCTTAAGCAAAACACGCCTTAATTTGTGATAGCCTCGGATCTTCTGTCATGCCTAAATGCTAGGCCGCGGGATAAAGACCTTCATAGCAGTAGTGCCAGTACACGTACATGCGACAAAGGTCTCACACGCAGCAGCAATGGCTAAACAGGGACTGAGAGCCTAAACGTAATAGGCTAACTTGAGAGAAATATGGCTGAAACAAGAGCATGACACACAACATTTACATTATCTAATAAATTTCAGTAGTTCCAAATTATACAAATATGCTATATAAAGTATGCATTTCTTTTTTTAGGTCAAGTTTCGGTGATGACTCTCCAAGACGCTCAACGTACCTATAATACCACCGCTAGCTCCCAGGCTTGGGGGCTAAGCACCAATTACTACTCGGAATACCTCCGGTAGCTTTGCTAGCTCTCAAACTCGGGGGCTAACTGCCAATAACTATTCGACATGGCTCCTACAGCACACCTGGCGCATAAGCTCGGGGACTGGACACCGCAAAACTACTTGGATGATGACTTGTATGAAGACTAAAGACCCTCGAATTGATTAATTAATCATTCCAAGGCTCGGGAGCTGATAAGCTACACCAACAGTTGATTTTTTTTTTCAAGATGAAAGAAAAAGATTTAAGATTTTATTGACCTTCAGTCCGATTCTTCGATTCAACCTAAGGCTTGGGAGCTACTCCATGTGGAGTGCAACTTCCGCCACCCTCCATATCACATTTCAAAGATGAAGATTACAAAATCAAGACGATCAAGGGCTTGAGCCATAGCCTCATGGCAGCTTTGAGGAACTTTGAAGATTCAACCATACAAAGTACTTGAGGAGCACAAAAACTACTCAGCGAGGATCTGAAAAGTACTCGAAGACTGCTACATTCGACTATGAAGCGCTCGGAGGCTTGTCGGGGATAAATCTCCAGTACCTGCAAGGAAGGAAGAAGGCAGGCTCCTACTAGAATTTTCCTATAATCCTACTAGTTCTCACACCATGTAATCCTACTAGGACTCCTACTTGTAGCCGACTAGTAATCCCGCCCCCTGGAGTATATAAAGGAGGGCAGGGGTCCCTAGATCGGTAGGCGAAGACCTTATAGAACCACAATAGAGGACCAAATCCTCAACACCAAACAATACCCAAGCGTAGGACGCAATATATACAACACCCCAAATAGGACGTAGCGTATTACGCTACTCTGGCGGCCTGAACCTATATAAATCTGAGTCTTGTATTCTTGCTTTTACCTTCGAGTTCCAGGTCCTGCGATCCCCCACTAACTAATCTACTACCTCGGGATACTCCTCGATAGGTTTCCGGGTATAAAACATCGACAGGTACCACTTCGTTGCGTTAAGGTGAAAACCTTTTCTTATTAAATTATATGCCTTTTCCTTGCTTAAAATACTAAACTGTGATAATGACTGTATTAGCCTACTGGTCCAGGGACTAATACAGGTGATCAGCGGAACTCCTGGTGGGAGGTCCCCATAGGGATGGTATCAGAGCAATAAATGGAATAATAGAGCCATGTAAGGCAGACGTTTCTAGCGCCATTGCTGGGGAACAGTTGCTATAATTGTCTTTGAACCTAGTCTACCCATGTATCCTTTATTTTACCCTTCTTTTATTTTTATCCTTTCTTTACCATGGAAAATACATGTATCCAAAAACTTTCTGCTCCCGAGGATGAGTTCTTAGAGCCACCACCCTCTCCAAAGCCTATCATAGCTTCTAGCTATGAACTCCATCCTGGCATCATAGCCATAGTTCGTTGACAAACCTTCTCCGAATTTGAAAATGAAGATCCCCATCATCATTTGCAAGAGTTCGAGGAACTGTGTTCGTGCTTGGTAATCCCGGCATGACACAGGAAACCTTGAGGTTTAAGTTGTTTCCTCTCTCTCTCACAGAGAGGGTAGAGCAATGGTACACTCACAACGTGAGGAGTGTGAACGATGATTGGGAAAAGCTCCAAGATAACTTTTGTCACTCGTTCTCTCCTTTATCCTGCATAGCCTCTCTCCGGGGTGACATTCTTGCATTTGAGCAATTAGAGAAGGAATCAATAGGTGCAGCATGGGCTAGATTCTCGTGCATTTTAGCATCAAGCCCAGACTAGTCTATACCCGATGATATATTATTACACATCTTTTGCATGGGTTTAGACATGACTTCTGCCCTACATCTTGACATCGCTGCTGGAGGTTCATTTGCGCATAGAACTCCAACGGAAGGAAAGGAAATCCTAGACCACATCATAGAAAACCCTTCCTTCCTAATTTATCCTAGCGAACCCCACCAAGAATCCAAGTCGAGCTATGAGAGCTCCTCACTAGCCGAATCCGAACCTTTACCTACCACATCACGAGTGCGTGCTAGCCTTGGCTTAGTCTTCATCTGGTCCCAGCTCTGCATAGTTTCACTCTAACAGCTCCTATGCGCATACAAGCAAAAGGAATGCTCCTCTTCTTTTCCAGACCTTTGCTGCTCCACTCCCTTTGGCACTTACTCCCATGCATGAGAGGAGACGTACTTTGAACCTCCAATTCTACAGCATTGTGCCAACGGATCATGCCTCCAAGGCACATGGTTCCAACACACGAGGCATGTGTACCACTTGCTTGAGTTGGTACTTACTCCCATGCATGAGAGGAGATGTACTTTGAACCTCCAATTCTACAGTATTGTGCCAACGGATCATGCCTCCAAGGCACATGGTTCCAACACACGAGGCATGTGTACCACTCACTTGAGTTGGCATGGTCAAGTGCCTTCCTTCGCTAGAACGAGGAGTCATCGACAACTATTGGAGACCATGACGCCGCTGCCGCAATTCCAAGGCTTCCATCCTCACATGTTGCTGGTAAGCTCACTCCAGTACGTGCAAGGTAACCCAAGTTCACCATTCCTTTACTCATATTTATCTCCATATGAACATAGCTTGATCTTCCAAGTTCGTGCTTCCCTTGTTCATTATCGTATGCCCTGGTTTGGGTGTTTTCAATTGGAACATCCATAGACTTTTTAAATGAAGCATGGTGCTTAGGTTAAAATAGCCTTCTTTAATTAAATAAGACATGGTGTCAAGTTTGACTAATGAACCATCAGAGTTAATACTATCATAGACCTTGGGTGCATATCTTTTTGTGGACTGACCCCTGCAGGAAAGATTTCGAATAGATGTGTAAGTTCTCAAGTTCAATTCATACTTGAGATATATCAAGGCCCATGGCACACTTCAACAAAAATTGCACAACATACAAAGGAGGCACATATCACCTTTGAAGGTGCACTATGAGTATTCTACCAAATGCCCCTTTTGTTATGCTCATGCAATTTTATCTCAGCCTCATTTGAGTTATACTGAAAAGACAAAAATTTTGTGAGCAATAAAATTTTTTTAAACAAAACTTTCTGAAATAAAATAGTCTCTCAAAAAAGAAAAAAAATTGATGAAATAAAATGATGGCAAGCATTTTGGGATCCATGCTATTTGAATCTTTGAATTTGATTCTCCTTAAGCGTGGATGTGAACAACTAATCTCAAGGCAAAAATGAAATCCTTTTAAAAATTCTTTAAGCGTCCCTCAAGTATTTGTTGTCCACTAACCTTTTGCATGGAATAAAATAAACAACCAAGGAGCAGTGTATAAAAACTCTAACACCCATACAACGCTCCTTGGACCCATGGGAAGACAGATGCATGAGGAACCAAGCAGAACAAATGCAAAAGCTTTGCTTCATGCATATAAAGCTGAACTCTTGCATTTTTTGTTCTATGCTTGGGGAGGCCTATTAGGTAAGTATCCCAAACGTCATGCATCCTTTTTCTCATGTTTCCACCCTACTAAGTTACCCATCATGCTCAATCTGTCATGATAAAAAGAAAATAAAAATAAATAAAATAATTATAACGAAAGAAATTTAGGCATTTCAAAAACCTTTTTCACTAAGATGTAGACTCCCCGGTGTCTACAACCAGTAGAGTCCTTGCTTGTTTCCACTTTTGGTATTTTGTTGAATAAAAATAGGTACAAGAATAAGTGTGGGGGGATCTCTCAAGCTTACCTGACGCACACTCATTTGAGATCTCTCACCAACATGTTGCACAACATCGGACGATCCAGCCCGTAGAAGAACAGAACAGATGGGTTCCAGAGATGGACGGCTGAACCTCTGGCTCCCCTCAATTCCTTCTTCTTCCTGTTCGACAATGGTTTGTGCAACATAGCCCTCTAACTCCCTAAAATTTTGAGTTTAAATGAACTTTATGTTGATCACTAAAATTAAACTCAATGAACCTTGCCAATCTCCTCATGTTGAACATACATTTCCTATAGTTGGCTTGCATATTCTTTATTCCTCACCTATATTCCTTATTTGTGGACAAATTTATCATAGGGAAAGCTTTTAATCTAAGTAGTTAACGAATGAGATATGGTATGATGACAGAAACCTTACTTCTTCCAGCAAAGTACTTGGGAATTTTATCATGCAAAAAATATATAGTTTGACTCCTCAATGATATGATGTTAAATTCCTACCAAAGCCATATGTTAATCTCATTGGAAACCTTATCCATATACTACTTATATTTGCATTGAGCTTTATCAAACTGTTGTGACCCGTGTGAGAAACTTTTCATACTTTCATGATCAAAGATCACGTACACTCCACCTTTATATGCTGACTTCTACACTAGAAGTTGCGCAAAATATACCATCCATCCATTCCACAAAATAAATGCTTCACTATATATGTTGATCTATCTCTCCAGCTATCGTTACAAAAGAGACATGGGCTATTGAAAAAAAATGAAAGAAAGAAAGAAAGAAAAATGGACACATGAAGGTCCAAGTAAAAAAAGAGAGGAGCTGGACACATGAAGATCCAAGTATATGAAAAATAAAGGTAGCCATGTACAAAATATTTTCAAAGGGAGAGAGATCATATAAAAAGAAGTTTCCATACATCTTCTATCCACCATCCACATATTCACACACATGCACATCTTGATCTGATTGTATGACTTGTTTTCTCCTTGGATCCGGTTTTTGACTTTGCAAAATATGTAATACAAGTATGCTTCCTTTTCATCCCCTACTCTGAGCTCCACAAAAAAACCTTATTAGAAGTAGGAAGAAAAGAGACAAATCAATGCTTTGGTAAAGAACCATACACATTGAGCGATTTGAGAGAATCGTTTGAGGAGTAAGGCTATGTTTTGATTTGAGCAGGAAAAGTAAAGATGACTTGATTCTAATCTATTTCATTCCTCAACCACCCAAGATGGCATGGTAGACACTTGAGTTCTCAAGTACAGGTGAGCCTTGGAATAACTTATATGTAGGTATCATACCAGACGAGGAGATGTTCGACCTTAGTCCTTCAACCTTCACTCGAGGATGAGCAAAGGGCTAAGTGTGGGGGTGTTGTTGATGGTCCTTATCACCAAATTCAACCGTCAACTCCTGTATCAAATAACGTTATAATAATCACCAACTTAGAGATAGGAGCTTTACTCTAACTATTTCCACATGCAAGTTTTGGTGAAATGTTGTATGCAGGAACCCATAGGTGCTTGAACAGGAGAAAATGAGCTTAAATGAAGAAGAAACATACTACTCAACAATCCACACAAGCCCAAGGGAAAGAAGGGTCCACAAGATAGAACAAACTAGCCCAAACCGAAGCAAAACCTAAAGGCCCAACACCTACAATCATCTAAAGGCCCACCAGGCAAAGGCGGTGGCGAGGCGGCCTGCCCATGGGTCAGTCAAACCCCAAGTTCGGCCGAACCTGGATAGGCGGTGCTCGCCCTATCCTCCACGTGGCACTCTCCTGTGATTCCCCCAAGGTGATGGACGAAAATTCCTAGGACACCTCAGAACCACCTCTACTCACCTATAAAAGGAGGAGAAGACCCCCTTACATAACACAACACAAGAGAGAAAGAAGAAGAGAAGGAGGGACTCCACCTTTAGACTACTTTTGTAGAATAGGATAGGAAGTGTGTGAGGAGAAGTTCAAGAGGAGAGTCAGACTTGTCGGACACTCTCTACTTGTACCTCGGCGGATACGAATCCTTTGAGTAAGTATCCGAGTTCATCTACGGTGGTGAGTTCTTAGTAAGGTTACACTTTTGTTAGTATTCGCTTGCGGGTTCATCGTCCGTTCTTGTGACGGGTGCTCTTGCTTAAGGACTTGAGTCTTAAGATGGAGTTTGGACGAAGTTATAGTAGTAATCGATAGTGTAGATGTGGTGTCTAGGCTTGAGGTTGCCTTTGTTTGCTACCTTTCACCATGGTCTAAGAGGTAGGTGGCAGGTGGTGACAGCCCTATCCATCCTTTGTATCCCCCCATATTCAGGTTCGGCGTAGAGCTAATAGCCGGAGACACTTCGCAGACTAGGTGTAGGCCGGAGCCCGAAGTAAGCGAGTAGTAGCTAAGTTTATAGTCTTTACCCCTAGGCAACCACACTATCCAGGCCAACCTGTCTTTCTCCAGGCCAACCTGTCTTTCTCCTTTTCTCTAGGTAAACTAACTAGAAGACTTTTGCTCATCCATTCCTTGAGAAATATAAGATACCCTGAATACTCTCCGGGTGAAGTGCTACAATGCGCTTGCGGATTTATTCTCGAACGTTAAGAAATACCAATAGTTACCAACGCTAAGAACTTGGTAACTGTACCTGTGGGGTTTCATGGTGATGAAATTTCTCTCACATATGATGAAACTCCCTCTCCTCTCTCCTTATAATAACCTTACCACGTCATCAAAATTTATGGAGTGACATGTTATTTAATGGTCACGAAACTTATGATGCTTTACTTAGAAATTGGTCTTACCATAAAGCAAAGCATCTTTTAACAGCCAAATAAATTATGACTTTTACTTCGCATCGATGACAGGTCATCGCCTCATTGGGGGCTCGCCGGCTTGGCCTCAAGCCCCCGCGTTGGGGTCAAATATGTATGTTTATTCTGTGTGTCTTTTTCTAGCCGGTTAATATACAAGATTGGCTGTAAGTGCGATGGGTTGCACGGTCTAGTTTTTCCCTTTCCTTCGTTTTATTCTCCATTATTTATGGTTTTTATTTCTCGGTTTACTTCAGCATATTTTCAATTTAATTTTCTTATAAATTTTCATAGCTGCCGATTTCATATTTCAATGTCATTGTTTAATTTTCTTATAAATTTTCATAGCTGCCGATTTCATATTTCAATGTCATTGTTTTTTAACTCGTTTTTCTATTTGGCATGATGGACGGATTTCTTTTTTTATTTCATTTTCTATTTTTCATTAAATTGATTTGTTAAGACTTGTTGCAGTTTACATAATTTTTTACAGGAAGAGGGGCACTTGAAAAAACTGCTGTAAACGACAAAAATAATTAAAAAAAAACTCGAATCCGGCGAACGCACGCTCCTTACCTCATCCCACCAAGCCCACCACGACCGACCAGACCCCGTTGAAGCCGTCAGCGCCCAAAGCCCGCGTAGAGACCACCTCGCCCCTGGCCGCTCCCGACTCCGGCGGCCGGCGGCGACCGCGCATCCATTCCAGCGCCTCGCCGGAGGCGCGGTCGATCCGCTATGGACGACTCCGTCCTCTTCGACGACCTCGGTCCCTCCAAGGCCCCGCCGGCCTCCGTCTACGACGACATGTTCGACTCCTACTTCAACCGGGCGGCCGAGCCCCCCGAGCCATCACCCAAGGCTTCTTCCTCGCCGTCGACGCCGCCGCCCGTGTTCGACAAGCCCGTCTTCGACGACGACCCCGACACGGTCGATCCTTTCGAGGCGATCCCCTTGTTCGGAGATGGTGGCGGCGGCGCCGGGGGTGGGGAGGACTTCCTGGGTAGCGTCGGGAGGGCGGCGGAGCCGGAGAGGAGGGAGCCGGATGCGTTGGGCTTGGATGACGACTTGATCCCTGGGCTGGTTGGGAGCGCCACCAAGTCGACGGAGGAACCGGTCAGGAAGGTGGAGCAGGACAGTCAGGCGGTGGGGTTGGACGACGATTTGGTCCCTGGATTCGGTGCGAGCATGAATCCGGCGCTGCAAATGGAGCCTGAGACTCTGGGGTTTGATGATGGTGTGATCCCTGGCTTTGGTGGAGGCACGAGCCATCAAGATTCGGCAAGGTCTGACATTCTTCTGATTCCAGTTTCCAATTTATATTGCATTTAGCTATGTAACTGCTACCTTGCTTATTTTATCATGTCGAATGTTTTTATTTGTGTTGTCACACGAATCAAAATATGCTCCTCTCTGGATAAACATTCGACATGATAAAACAGGGGAAATAATAGTCCTGTCAAGTTTTTAAGTTTTGGTGTTTGGATACTGGGTGTTGTGATGCAAGGCCACTGCAGCATAATTTAAAACATGGGAAATAATTGGAAAGTGATCACAGAGACATGGATGATGTCCTGAAGGACAGCTGCCCTTTTCTGAAATATTTCCACTGAGAAAGTGCAAGACAAAACAGCGAAAATTTCTTGTTGAACCATTGCCGCCGTTAAATATATTATGGTTATTTAATAGTGCCGAGTCTGGAAGCAAGTAGAGTGTTTCTGTGTTGAATTGTCTGCCGGTTTGAGGGTTTGTTTGTTGATATCTTGGATAGTTTATGCTCTTCCATGAAGTGTGCTTTTGACGTTGACTTGATATGTATCGTTTTCTATTATATTTCGTAGGCACCTCATGAACTCATATTATGCCTGTATGGCCTTAAGATTATATCCTGAACTCTTTGGATAGATTTATGCTTTCAACCGCTCCTCTTCCTTTTACTTTTCGCAGTAGAGAGCGATGTCATTGTGGTTCCTATGCTGGGTTGAATCTAGGCTACCCACCCGAGATTTTGAACTAACATGTCATATTTCTGCCCTTATATCCAAGTGAATCCTGTACAGATTGTTTAAACATTTTGTTCAAAAAAGATGATTTGTCTCTGACAATGTAAAACCTTCAAATGGCTGTGCGCCTGTGCCATATGGATCATATTTTTTTGAAGAGTCCCAGTGCAATTTAGTGCATAACAGAAAATTTTATGTAGCATTCTGTATCTGACTAAAAGTTGGAACTGGAGAAAAACTTGTTTTTCTGGCCACCGTGGCCTATCTATCATTACCCATTATCTATCTTTCTATAACAAAGAGCCATTTGTATGATAATTTTACTTGCCTGTTTCTTTTATTGCTGGCTTGGAAGTGAATACTGAATAGCTTGTTAAATGCATAAGAACATCATGGTTGTGCTGTTGCAAATTCACTTACAATTACCTTTCTACCTGGTTTTGCCCTCCTGATGGTACATGAGAGTTACATTGTTGATAAGCGAAATGTTCTGCTGACCTGTCTAATATCCATCACTTCGATTTTAATCGTTGACAGTATATATAACTGTTTGTGGGAAATGTAAGACTCAAATACAATATACTTCCTCCATTCCAAAATGTAAGACGTTTTGGTTTTATCCCAAGTCGAACTTCTCTATGACCAAATTTTACAGAAGAATATATTAACATCTACAATACCAAATAAATACAGTATCAAGACATATTTCATGGTAGATTTAATGAAACTATTTTGATGTTGTAGATGGTGGTGCATCTTTCTATAAACTTGGTCAGAGTTTGAGAAGTTTGACTTAGGACAAAACCAATACGTCTTACCTTTTGGAATGGAGGGACTAGTTGTCTTTGTGATAACCATGAGTTATTCTTCTCTTGTTTGGTGATCAGCTGTGACTGAAATCTATACAGGGAGGAGCCTATAATGAGACAAGGAAGTGAGCCAATTTCATCCAGCAAAATGAGTGTGAGCATGCCAGAAGATCCTTTCGTCATTTTAGGTGGTACGCACAAATCGGGATATTTATCTTTTGGATTGTTTTCAGATCATTTGGGTAACAACAGCATGCCTGTGAAGGTTGGGAACACAAAGGTTGAAGCACCTGATGATACCGGTGGCATGTTTCAGAGTTCTGATATTTTTGCTGAGTTTCCAAAAGCCATACCATCCTTTTCATTTACATCTGAAAACAAGAGTGATACAGTGAGTCATTCTGATCAGATGCCTCAGGAGAAGCCAGGCCAACGAGCTTCAACAAAAGCACATAACGATATATTGCCTGAGGTGAACATCCCTGGGGCCTCTGCTATCCATGAAATACCTGGCACCACTGTTTTCCAGACCTTAAACCCATTTGCTGGGGAAGAAGAATTGTTAGAGGTGAATCAATCTTCACAAATGCCTAATGAAGTCTGGATAACTGTTTCAGATATTTCTCTAGTGACACAACCTACAAGTGCACCACCTCCTTCACGGCCTCCACCTCCACTTGCCGCCAAGAAACCACCAACTGAATCTGTAAACAGTGAAACATATATACTTGATCATCATAATCAAGGCTATCATCACTCCATAGGTTCTGCAAATGCTTCTAAAACATACCAAATTGATGATCTGGAAGATTTTTTCATGGCAAAACCTGCTAATTTTGCCAATGGGCGTCCACAAGTTCTAAAGCATGAAGGAAAGGAACAACATTCATCTGCAGCTACTGCAAGTTTCATGGATTGGACTGAGATGGGACACTCTAAAGGTGGGAACCAAGGAACTTTTGATTCTATGTTCACTAGCAATCAATATGGACAGCCTATAGATGAGAAAACAGAGTCCCGTGCTTATGAAATGGAAGAGAAAAATGAGAAAGAGAGATTAGAGCATGAACGAATACAAAGAGAACATGAAGAGGAGCAAAGAAAAGAGGAAAAGGAGAGGGAAAAGGAGCTTGAGAGGGAAAGGGAGAGGGAGAGGGAAGAAGAGCTTGAGAGGGAAAAGGAAAAGGTGAGACAAAAGGAACAAGAGGAGCGGAAGAGGCGTGAAAAAGAGAGAGAGGCCAGGCAGGCTGTAGAGAAGGCTGTATGGGAAGCACGCGAAAGAGCAGCTGCTGAAGCACGCATGCAAGCTGAGAAGGAAGCTCGTAAAAAAGCAGAGCGAGCTGCAGTTCAGAAGGCAACCGCTGAAGCTCGTGAAAGAGCTGCGGTGGAGGCAAGGGAAAGAGCTGCAAAGGCTGCTGCAGAAGCTAAGGAAAGAGAAGCAGCGGAGGCTAGGGAAAGGGCTACCAAAGCTGCTGCAGATGCAAGGGAAAGAGCTGCCAGGGCTGCTGCTGAAGCTAGGGAAAAGGCAGCAGCAGAATCTCAGGAGAAAGCTGCTGCAGAAGCTCGGGCAAAAGCTGAGCGAGCTGCTGTTGAGAAAGCTGCAGCGGAAGCACGAAGGAGGGCTGAAAGAGCAGCGTTCGAGAGGGTTGCTGCTGAGGCTCGGCAAAGGGCTGCTAATGAAGCCAGAGAAAGGGCTGCAGCTGAAGCACGGGCAAGAGAAAATCAGCAAAGCACTACAGAACCTGATCTTGAGTCATTCTTTGGTATGCCTTCTAGATCAAGTAGTGTACCGAGATCACACACCGCAACAACGGTGAGGACTGAGCAGCTGCATGAGCTATTTTGTAGGAAAATTTTCTGGTTTAAATTTGTTTTCCCCTGGCACTTTTGAATTTTCAGAACCCTTTCGATGTTCAACCTCAAGGTAATGCTGGTTCTGGTGCTGTAAGGAGGACATCTTCTGGTTCAGTTTCTCCCTTCACACAGCCTCCACCAAGCAATCTTGTAGATGACCTATCTTCTGTATTTGGAGGTACTATTTAAGGTTTGAACATTATCATTGTTAGCAGTGTTTCTGAGCTATCTTAGAAACTAATTTGCATAAATCAGTTAGAAATGGTCACAATGTAGGCCTCTACAGGTTTTAAAATGGAAAAAGTTCAAATTACTCCCCTCAAGTATAGGCAAAGTCTGGATAACCCCCTAAACTATTTTTTTAGTTCACTTTACCCCCTAAACTATACCATTTGATTCAATTTACCAGCTAACACAATGTATTTTTAATTTCTCCATGCACAAGTGGAGTTTTAAGTTAAAACTTTGCAAGATGATAGCAAACATCATAACACATGTTAGAAGAAGACATCATAATTTTTTGTGGCGCTGCCCTCACCTTCCTAGGTTGAGATGTTCTTGGTCGAGGTCCTGTAAGTTTTTTGTGGCGCGTCTATAAGCTGTTTCTTGGGTGTGTGTGTGTGGGTGTGTTCTTTGTACTTGGGTCTTTGGTCCTTAACTGGACTCATTGTACTCTCTTTTCTATCTTATTAATGAAATGACACGCAGCTCTCCTGTGTCGTTCGAGAAAAAAAAGAAGACATCATAAATTTTTATCATTATTTTGATAGGGTATGGCATTTAATAATAAATTATTTCTTTGGATACAAAATTATAAGAAAAATAATGGTGAAAAATTCATAATATATTTTTTGACATACATTATGATGTCCACTATCACCCTGCAAAATTTTAAATTTAGATTCAACATGTGTATGGAGAAACAAAAAAGACAAATTATGTTAAGGGGTAAATTGAACTAACTGGCATAGTTTAAGGGGTAAATTTAACCAAAAAATACTTTAGGGGGTTATCCGGACTTTGGCTATACTTGAGGGTAGTAATTTGAACTTTTCCCTTTAAAATTAATGTTATTTAGTACAGAAGTACTACTGCAGCATACTTTAAGTGTATGTAGTTACTTACCCTGTTTATTATGTATCATATATAGCACCTTCATCATCTGCTGTATTTCAAGAAGTGCGTGGAGAGAGTGAAGAAAGAAGGAAGGCAAGATTGGAACGTCACCAAAGGACAATGGAGCGTGCGGTATGCTAACCTATGATTCAGTCTTCAACTTTCTGTCATTTAGTAATTATAAAAGCAACATAGTTATTAAAGAGGCCAATTATATTGCTGTTTATATGATATTTTCAGGCAAAAGCTCTTGCTGAGAAGAATGAGCGTGACTTGCAAGCTCAACGGGAGCAGGAAGAGAGACATGTATGCTTTATATGTTCTCATATGTTTCTGGGCTTTCAGTACATAAATGGATTAGACATATTTTTTGAGGTAATGTGGGTTTTTTTTCTTTTCAGAGAATTGGCGAATCACTTGATTTTGAGATAAAGAGGTGGGCTGCTGGGAAAGAAGGCAACCTTCGGGCTTTGCTGTCAACATTGCAATATGTTAGTACCCTGTTTCTAGTATACATATATGATTCATCTCTTGTTCCTTGGAAATATTCTTCTGATTGCATTATTCCTGGAACTTGGATGGATAGAAGATGTGGTATATCCGTGCCTATTGTTAAGTGTTATCCATTCTTGGAAAGCATTATTTTGTTGGAAATAATCCTGTGTGTGTCCAGGTTCACCTAGTGTCTAGGTTCATTGCTATTAGTGCTAGCTAGATTTCAGCTTCTAGTTAAAAGAGAATAATATGCAGATCATGTGGTCATTGACTGCATTAATTAGGAGGATATCATGGGCAGGTTGCAGCCCTGTACCAGCTATATATATGTGAGAAACGATGAAGGAATCTCCCCCTAATCCTGTGTGTCGACTTGGATTTGATGTGGACTACACTTGCACGTCGTAGATATTGGTGCCTCTGGCTGCTTCGCACGGTTCGGTCGATGCGCTCCAGCTCAAGCCAACATGCTTGTACGCTTCACTCATATCACTGCTGTGCTTCCTTTGCCACCACACACTGCTGTCATGCAAACGCGCACACCACACAATCCTGACTACATGCTTACAGATAATAACCAAGTAAAAATGCAAATGCTATTGACTCAAGACTAACATTTTCCCCAAATCTCGTCATCATGTCTCCATTCAGAAGAGAGCTGGCTCATCGTCACTTGATGCAGCAGCAAGGAGTGCTACTTCCTTCTTCTTCTCAGGACACTCATATGCAAAGTGTCCTAACTCTTGACAGTTATAGCACATCACCTTGCCCTTGTCAAACTTCTTGCGACCACGACCAGCACCATTACTAGCGCTGCTAGAGGTGAGAAGCAGCTGCTCCTCATTATGGCCATCGCGCTTGCGAATCCTCTCCGCATACGCTTTGAGGCGACCAATCGCCTCATCAAACGGCATGATGTCCAAATCAGAAAACTGCTCAATTGCAGCAATTACTTGCAAAAACTTTGCCAAGCACTGAGTCGAGTAGCTTCTTAACGAGCTCGGCATCCACCATGGCTGCACCGAGGTCACTCAACTTGTTCGCTAGGCCATTGATTTTGCCTGCGAACTCGTCGATGGACTCGGTTTCCTTCATACGATACGAAGGTCCTTGAAGTCACTCTTCAAGGTCTGCACCTGTGCCTTCTTAACTCGCTCAACGCTAAGGCACCTTGTCTTCAAGCTCTCCCAAGCCTCCTTGGCAGTCTTCTTCTTGGCAATCTGCTGTAGCACGTCATCAGGGACAGCACCGAAAAGGCATGCACGTGCCAGCTTGTCCATCTTTGTGTCCACGGCCTCCCCGGCCGCGGGCTCGATGGCGTCCCACAGGCCTTGCGCATGTTGACCTCCATCTTGATCGCCCAGGTGGAGTAGTTGGTCGCTGTCAGCATGGGGTACTGCAAGGACACGCCTCCCTCCTTCACTGCCATCTCTCTGTACAGTAGCTAGGATCTATAGGCTCTTGATACCAATTGTTGGGAATCACTCCCTCACTTTCGAGGTGTCTATCACAGACACTCTAGTTTTCCTCTATGGTGGACTCACACACAAGCACAAGTAGTTTTTTTGGTGATGCTGGCCACACTGCCTTCATCGTTTTCTCACATATATATAGCTGGTACAGGCTTGCAACCTGCCCATGATATCCTCCTAATTTAGCTAGAAATTTAGCTTTTCTAGACCTTTGTTCTTGCCCCTTGCTATACTCATGCTTTGTCTTTACCTGCGCAGATTCTTTGGCCAGAATGTGGTTGGCGACCTATATCACTGACTGATTTGATTACAGCTGCATCTGTCAAGAAAGAGTACAGGAAAGCGACCTTGTGCATCCATCCTGATAAGGTGCAGCAAAAGGGTGCAAATCTTCAACAAAAGTACATCGCAGAAAAGGTGTTTGACCTTCTGAAGGTGTGGTTACTACTCCCCTGCATAATGCCAGACTTGGTTCTATTGCCTTCTTACTAGTTCAATTCTTTAGTGTTATGATACAAAACATTTTCATGTTCTGCAAGCAGTGATGGTATTCTATTAGATCTTCTCTTATACCCTTCTGTGATGCAAACAGGAAGCATGGAACAAATTCAACTCAGAAGAACTCTTCTAACACCTCGTTTATGAAACATGTTAATCTTTATATCCTTTGAAAATGAGGTACTGGGAAGGACACAAGTGGCGAGCTATGGTAAATATTTATATTCCTTCACATTATACTGTGGGTAGTTGTGTTACATTTCTGTTATATCCTTGTTTCTGATTTCTTATTTCTTCTATTCATTGACATCTGTAATTATATTTCTGCTGTGTGTAACTTTGTATGTTGTTGCCCCGTGGGCAGCTAAGCAAACCTGTAGAGAAACAGTCTGGAAATGCAGTGATGAAAGTGAGAGACTCCATTTTTGACAAGCATAGCATTTACATGCCAATCCTGTGTGGATGGTCTAACTTCTTGGGTAAATAATATAATTTTTTTTGTGACAAAGGATCACCCCATGCAATCGCCATTGCCAATTTTAGATAACCCTTATTTTTAGAGGGTTTTTAGAAAACCTTTGTTGTACGAGCTTTCAAACCCCTTTTTCTTTGCCAAAATTTGTGTTCCTGAGGATTTTGTTATACTATTACTGGATACTGATTCAGCACAAGAAAAAGAATTGCTATGGGGAAATAGAGGTAGAGACGAGAGACACCACTGATCGTTCCCAGAGTTTTTTTTGTTTTATGGCACGTGAGCAGCGCTAGCCGCTCGTTTTGTAACTCCAAAACCACACTGCGCGTGCATAAGATATGGGAGGAAAAACAGAGTCGGTTACTTTAGAAGGTGAATGGAGACCACCACACGAATTGAGGCATCCAAATGAAAGTGTGCTCCGCTGGTTAACTAAGCAGTAAACCGATTTAAGAAAACAGACAAAAATAAAATAAAATACGAACAGAGGAGAAGTTGAACGATTATAGCAGAAAGAGACGCAAAGAAGCTAATTATGAATGCCTGAACGGCAACAGGAGCCACATGCCCACATCGGACAGATCGATGCAAAATGTAAGAATGGAGGTAGTAATTCGAGCAAGATTTCGGGGTGCATGAGGCCAGAGCGAGTGAGCGGCATCTTCTTGAGAACATTATGCTGCATGGCACACGACATAGCAATCCACAGCTTCCAGAACGTTCCTGTCAATGAACTAGAGGAAGCTCCGGCCTGGCATGAACTTCCCCAGAGGAAGACGTAGCAGAACAGAAGGTCTGCTCAGCTTGTGCTACTGCGGGAAAAGTCGCGAATGTTAGTATCGGTTGGTTTTTAATCCGGTACAAATATGAGTATTAGTACCGGATCTAACGGCTAGTTAATCAGGAGCTCCTGTGACCCTTTTTAGTACTGTTTTGAGGCTTCAACCAGTATTAAAGGTCACCCATTAGTACCGGGTGGCGTCTTCTTCCTCCTGCCTGAGCCATTTCATCTAGCTTGAGCTTCATCCATTCATGGTGATATAGGGGAGCTGCTGCCGGATTTTTGACCATTTCGTGAGGAATTGACTCATTCAAGTGTTCTAAAGGTACAATGGAGAAATTTTCATTATATGCATATGTTATTTAGAGTTCATATTTGTGATTTTTAGAATAAGCTACAATTTTTTGGATGCTATATTTTGTATTAGTCAAAGAAATTGATATAAGGTAAGAGGAATAATTTCATAATTTAGTGCTTTACAAATATGAGCTAAATAAATTATGAGAAAAAAATATAATTTGTTCATATTTTAGTCATTTGCAAATATGAGCTAGATAAATTGTGGTACATAAGAGATAATAAAATGAAATAGAGGTACGTAATTAGTTATTTTTAGAATAAGCTATAATGGAGAAATTTTTCATATATATGTTATGTTTGAGCTAAATAAATTGTGGGAAAAAATATAATTTATTCATAGTTTAGTCATTTGCAAATACGAGCTAAATAAATTGTGGTACATGGAGATGGCTACTGCTGCTGGAGGTAGTGGTGATGGTGGGGGCGATCGTCATTCCTTTCGCGGCAAGGGGAAAACCATAGTTGGCCCCTCATGATAAGCTGAAGAAAATGAGCACGTGGGAGAGAGCAATGTTTCATTATTTGGAAAGATGTCATGAAGATGATGTCACGGAGGGTCAGGAACCTCCTTTTGGTGGTCGTTATGCTCCACCGCCAGTCCCGGGTGTTTTAGGTCCACTGAGTACTACTGTCGTAAAAGGCACAAATAAATAATAGGATGATGTTGGGTCAGCTAAACCTTCGTCTTCGCCATCCAAGGATGCTTAAAGTCCTCCTAGATAGTACTCAGTGGATGGTTGTTTGTTGTGTTTCATAATTATATGCATGATCAGAAAATCTTTGGTTCAGTAATACTTTGTAGATGAATCGGCAATAGATGTACAACGCAGACAAACGCTCCATGGAGTACATTAATGGCCTGCGTGATTTTTTTGATCTAGCAGAATCCAACAAGCCACCGTCCGATTTCATTTGCTGTCCATGCAGAAATTCCAAAAATGAGAAGGATTACTCATCTAGAAAGACTATTCACGCCCATATATACAGTTTTGGATTCATGCCTAACTATTTTGTTTGGACCAAGCATAGGGAAAGAGGAGTTATGATGGAAGATGCTGATGAAAAAGAAGATGACAATATTCCTGACTAGACTAAAGGAGGTGCCTTTGCAAATGCTCCAATGAGCGAGGTTGAAGAAGAGATGAGCGAGGCAGAAGATCCTATTGATGATCTAGGTCAGGTGTTGCGAGATGCAAAGGAAGGTTGCGAGAATGTGAAGGAGTCAAAGAAGTTCGAGTGTATGTTAGATGATCATAAGAAATTGTTGTACCCAGATTACAAACAGGGGCACAAAAAGTTGGGTACTGTTGGTGTTTTAGACCGGCAACCCACCTAGGGGGTACCCTAGGTGGTATTTTGTGCGGTGGGTGTCGTCAAGAATCAAGGAGTCGATGGTGACGCAAGGAACACGATTTAGATAGGTTCGGACCGCTCTGTGTGTTGATTGTATTGAACTTGGATGAGTTGTCTCTGGAGGGGGTCCCTGCCCGCCCTTATATGAGCGGGGGAGCAGGGTTACAGGGTAGAAACCTAGTCAAGTTTGGTTACAGAGTCCTACTCGGTCTAGACATGACAATTTCCTTATGTACACTAACTAGTCTTTAGGAGTCCGAGTGGGCTACGCTCCCCTACCGTGCAGCCCCCAAGCCTTTGATCACGTCCGAGTACGCCCCTGAGTGGGCCGTACAGGGCCTACTCGTGGGCCTGGGATGTATGCCCGACAAGCCTCCGAGTACTTTGTAGTCGAGTCGAACAGTTTTGAGTACTTGGAAGTCGTTATCCGAGTAAATTTTGGTGCTTACTATGTCTTCGAGTACTCGAGACTGTCACGTGGTTGATGAAGTGGTCATACCTCTTGATTTGAGTAGCCGTTGGATATTATGGTGATAAATCCGGTTTATATCTGATCGTTGCTTAATTGACGCTTGGAATCTGGAGGTGATGGAAATATAACAGGTTGGGCCTGCTGGTGGTTAGTGTTATGTTCTTTTTAGCAGATCTATTTTGTGCGCCTTTTTCCTGTTCATCTTTGAGCCGCCACCCTTTCCAGTGTCGTCGCCGCCATTGTTGCTTTCTCCTTGCCCTTGAGTGAGATCTATCGCTGATCCTTCTCTCCTTCATTTTCCTTGAGGCTGATTGATGTGCATCAAGAAGATGGGGAAGAAACCTGAGAAAACTCAAGGCCAAGCCGCGGCTGCCGGTAAGGTGAGATCCAAATCCAAAAAGGGGAAAGAGCTCGTGCTGCCGATGCTGAAGTGTGGCCCCATGAATCAGACTGCGCCGCTGCCACCTGGCAGCACTCTGTGATGAGGGAACCCGCGGTCCAGGCTTTAGTTGATGCTAAGCTTCTTCAATCAAAGCTTCAACTCGAGTGGAGGCCTGCTTTTGGTAATGCGTGGCAGTTCGAGGAGCACCCGAAGGAGACTGTCATGCTTGCACACTTTGTCGAAAGAGGACTGCTAGTGCCCACTTCCGACTTCTTCAGAGGTATTCTCAGGTACTACAACCTTCAGTTAGTTCACTTGAACCCTAATGGCGTGCTTCATATGTCTATCTTCATACACTTGTGTGAAGTATTCTTAGGTGTCCCTCCTAGTCTTGAGCTTTTTAGAAAGTTGTTTCGCTGTAAGCCGCAACCCAGTGCGACTAAGATGGAGGTTTTTGGAGGGGCCAATTTTCAGCTTAGGAACTCGAATGCTTATCTCGAGTATGTTTTGCCTGACTCTCATGGTGACTGGAAAAAAGAGATGGTTTTATACTGGAAACCATGATCCTGTCTTACCAGTAGTTACTGGTCACGCTTCGAAGCATGCGGAGAATTGGGTGAGAGAGCCTGAGGACACCCCTGAAATTGCTAACTTGATGACTCAGATTGCTGAGTTGAGATCGTTGGGCTTGACTGGCATTAATGTGGCCGCCAGTTTTCTTAAGCGGAGAGTTCAGCCTTTGCAGCAGTGAGCTCGCTCGGGCTCAGAGTACTTGGGTTTTGATGACCCATCACGGATGTCCTCTGAAGACATATCTGATGATGACGTGGAGGCATTGCTGGGGAAGTTTTTTAGGAACTATCAGGGGGTACCAGTGCTTCTAGGGGTTCTTCATCAGTTTGATAGTTGGTATGGTCCGGCAGAGGTATGTTCTTTTGCTTGACTTGTATATTTCGGGACGTGGCAAAATTTTTGAGTAACAATTTTTGTTTGTAGTCCTGGGTTCTTTTTAGCTTCTTGCCGCAGTCTGAGGAAGAGGAGATAGTCATGGATGACTCTGATGATGAACCTTCTCCTACTGCTAAGAAACGGCGAGTAGTCCGAAAGAAAGCTATTATGCAGCCTGTGGTCTACTACGAGTACATGCTCTGTGGTCTACTATGAGTAGTAGCGACAAAGATGTTCTATATTCCAGGAATTTGGTATTTGTTCGCTTGAGAGTTCGTGTAGTCTGTATGATCCAGGTCCTGTGACCTTGGATACGATGTAGGGACCTTCCCATGGTGAGTTGAGCTTGTGCAACCCTGACGTGTTCTGGATTCGTTTGAGGACCATGTCGCCTAAGTTGAAGGATCGCTCCATAATATTGCGGTCGTGGTAGCGTCTTAATCCGTCGAGGTATCTGGCTGATTGAATTAGGGCTGCGCATCTCGTTTCTTCCAAACTATCCAGATTCATGCATCTTGTTTCTTCTGCTATTCCTTCATCATATTGTTCGACTGCAGGAGACTGCCACATGACGTCTACGGGTAGGATAGCTTTTGATCCATATACAAGAAAGTAGGGGGAGAACCCGGTAGACTTGCGTGGTTGGGTTCGTAATCCCCACAGGACATTAGGTAGTTCTTTGAGCCATTTGCCTCCTCTTGTGTTTCCGATGTCGTGTAGGCTTTTCTTGAGTGCTTCGAGTATCATGCCGTTGGCACGTTCGACTTGTCCATTGGCTCTTGGGTGAGCAACCGAGACGTATCGTACATCAATTCCACTATTCTCGCAATATTCTTAGAAGTCGTGGTTGTTGAAGTTGGATCCCAGGTCGGTGATTATTCTGTTCGGGAAACCGTAACGATGTACAATTTCGCCCAAGAAGTCGAGGACTCGGTCTGCCTTGGGGCAAGTGACCGGTTTGACTTCGATCCATTTGGTGAATTTGTTGATGGCCACGAGTACTCGTTTGAAACCTCTTGGCATTTGCGAAAGGCCATGTTGGAGGGATTGTGATGAGTTTATAGGCGGGGACATTTTGTTGTTTAGTGAAGAATTGACAACCTTGGCATTTGCGGACAATTGTTTTGCATCGGCCAATGCCATGGGCCAGTAGAAGCCTGCTCTGAAAGCTTTGCCTATGATTGTTCGTGAAGATGCGTGGTTACCACAGATCCCTTTGTGTATTTCTTCTAAGATTTCTTGGCCTTCCTCTCGGGTAACGTATTTCATGAGTATCCCTGCTGATGCGCTTTTCCTATAGAGCTTGTCTCCGACTAGAACGTAATTTTTTCCTCGTCAGGAAATTTGCTCGGCTTGATTTTTGTCAGGTGGTAACTTATGATCTTTGATGTAGTCGACAAAAGGTGATCTCCAGTTGACTTCTATCATCATGATCTCCCGATTTGTTTTAGTATGTTTCATGACTGGTGGTGTGACTTGTTCTGGTATGGATGGCTTATGGAGCTTGTGTACAAAAATTCCTGCTGGAACTTCTGCACGAGTTGAGCCCATTTTTGATAATACGTCAGCGGCTACGTTGTTGTCGCGGACAACATGATGAAATTCCAAGCCTGAGAATTTGTTTTCCAATTTACGGACTTCTTTGCAGTAAGCATCCATATTTTCCTTGTTTCGATCCCACTCGTCGTTGATTTGGTTAATGACGACTAGTGAGTTGCCGTATACTAGTAGTCGTTTGATTCCGAGGAAGATTGCGAGACGAAGACCATGTAGCAGTGCTTCATACTTGGCCTCGTTGTTTGAGGCTTCCTAAAAGATTTGAAGGACGTATTTGAATTGGTCTCCTTTTGAGGAAATTAAGAGTACTATTGCGCCGGCTCCTTCGAGCTTGAGGGAACTGTCGAAGTACATAACCCAGTGCTCTGCCCTCTCAACTAGTGTTGGCACTTGGTTTTCTGTCCATTCAGCCATGAAGTCAACCAAAGCTTGAGATTTGATAGTTGTTCTTGGTTTGAAGTCTAAAGATAGAGCTCCGAACTCTACTGCTCATTTGGAAATTCTACCTGTGGCATCCCTATTGTGAAGGATTTCGGCAAGCGGGAAGTCGGTGATGACTGATATGCTGTGTTCTTGCAAGTAATGTCGCAGCTTCCGTGAGGTGAGCAGAATTGCGTAGAGCAGCTTTTGTATTGGTGGATACTGAGTTTTGGAGTCAGAGAGTACTTCGCTGATGAAGTAAACAGGTCTCTGACATTTATAAACGTGGCCTAGTTCAAACCGTTCGACTACTACTGCGGTGCTGACGACGTGAGTGGTAGCAGCTATGTATAGGAGCAAGTCTTCATTTGGGGATGGAGCGGTGAGGATTGGTGGTTTTGGCAGAAAGTCCTTGAGTTGTGTCAAGGCTTTGTCTACCTCTTATGTCCATTTAAACTTGTCCTGACGTTTGACAATCTTGAAGAAGGGTAGTCCGCGTTCTCCAAGTCTCGAGATGAATCGATTGAGGGCTGCCATGCAGCTTGTGAGTTTCTGCACATCCTTGATGCCAGCTGGTGCTTGCATATTTGTTATGGCGGATATTTTCTCCGAGTTGGCCTCAATGCTGCGGTGGCTAATGATGAGCATGAGTAATTTGCCGGAAGGTACACCAAAAACGCATTTGGTGGGGTTAGGTTTCCAATGGAAAGCTCGCAGGCTTGAGAAGGTTTCTTCCAAATCGATGATTAGATCTTCCTGGTTTCTTGTTTTGACGACTACGTCGTCCACGTAAGCTTCTATGTTACGGTGTAGTTGCTTCTCGAAGCAAATCTGTATAGCGCGCTGAGAAGTTGCACCCGCATTTTTTAACCCAAATGACATTGTTTTGTAGCAGAATGCCCCAAACGGAGTGATAAAGGCTCTTTTGGCTTGATCTTCTTCTTTGAGGTTTATCTAGTGGTAACCTGAGTAGCAGTCAAGAAAACAGAGTAAATCGAAGCCTGGCAGTAGAATTGACTACCTAGTCGATCGTGGGTAATCCAAAAGGGTCCTTTGGACAATGTTTGTTGAGGTCCGTATAGTCGACGCACATTCTCCATTCATTGTTTTTCTTTCAGACGAGTATAGGGTTGGCTAGCTAATCAGGGTGAAAAACTTCTTTGATGAACCCTGCTGCAAGTAGTTTGGCTAGCTCTTTTTTAATTGCTTCTCTTTTGTCTTAGGCGAACCTCCGAAGGCGTTGCCGTTTTGGGGTAGCTTTGGGATTAACATTTAGAGAATGCTCAATCAGTTCCTTAGGCACACCAGGCATGTCAGCTGGTTTCAAGGCGAAGATATCGTGGTTAGCCCGAATGAAACAAATAAGCGCAGTTTCCTATTGGGATCTAGCCCTGTCCCAATCAGAGCTATCTTAGAAGGGTCGCCGGTCTGGAGATCAACTGTTTTGAAGTCTTTCTCACTTGTTGGCTTCAATTTTGTTGGCCCTGATTTGTTTTCTAGGATTTCGAGTTCTGTTGGGTGGAGTTTCTTTGAAGCTGAGAAAACTTATTGCATGGGGCTAGGTGCTTGAGACGTTGCTGCAATCTCCACGGCTTCGGTGTCGCATTCGTAAGATCACCTTAGGTCTCCTCGTAGCGTTAATTCTCCCTTGGACCCTGGCATCTTGAGTACCAAGTAGACGTAATGAGGTATAGCCATAAACTTAGCCAGAGCTGGTCTCCCGAGTATGGCATGGTAAGATGTTTCGAAGTTGGTGACTTCAAATCTGATGTACTCAGTTCGGTAATGGTCCTTTGTGCCGAAAGTTAGGTAGGACGACTTGGCCTAGTGGTATGGCTGCATTTCCTGGTACAATCCCGTAAAAGGGTGAGTGTGTTGAAGTGAGCATGTCTGTGATGTCAAGACACATTTTTCTTAGTGTTTTGGCGAAAATGACGTTGAGTTCGCTTCCACCATCGATGAGTACTTTGGTCAATCTTGAGCCTGCAACAACAGGGTCAAGTACTAGGTGGAATCGGCCTGGTTCTGAGAAGTTGTCCATTGGTCCCTTCTGCTGAAGGTTATGGGTACCTTAGACCATTTTAGTGGTGTTGGATCTGCTGGTTCAATGGCCATAATTTCTCTGAGTACCAATTTGCTGGATCGTTTGGATGCGGTACTCAGGATTCCACCAAAAATTACATTGAATGTTTTGGAGGTGGTCTAGAAGTCTCCCTCTCCTTCTTCATCCTTATCGATTTTATTTTTGCCCTTATCCTTTTTCTGATTGTATTCTTCAGGAGGTCGTGGTGTGGGTAAATCTTGCATTACTCGGCGCATGCTGTAGCAGTCTATCGCTGAGTGTTTGTTGTTTGGGTTCCATGGGCATTGTTTCTTGAGTAGTTCGGTGAAGCTTGGTCCTTCGTCGCGTTTGCATGATCCTTTCTTTCCTGAGTTGGTCATGGAAGCAACGGTGTTGTCAAGTTTGCGTTTGCGGTTTTGGTTGCTCGAGTAGTTATTTTGAGTATCGGTATTTCGGTTCTTGTCCTATTCGTGACTGTTATTGTCGCACCCGTGGTTGCGATGGGAGCCGAATCGCTCACACTCTTTATCTTCTCCGTCTGCCCATTGTTGTACCATGATTTTGAGGTCTTTGACAGTGACTGGTCATCATCTACCAAAGTCTTGGTATGTTCGACTATCATAGTGGCCATTTTGAAAACACTCGATGACGTCTGTTTCTGAAATATCGACTATAGTAGCCTTCTTTTCAAAGAATCGATGTAGGTAGTCGTATAGTGTTTCACCTTCATTTTGCTTTACTTGACTTAGGTCGATCTTGTTGCTTGGTCGGGTCATGGAGCCCGCGTAGTTGTTGGTGAAAGCCATGTTAGAGGCACGGGTTCCATGTATGTGGGAAAATGAATGACCTTTGTGTCATCGTTACCTCCGGCTGCTTGAACTACTAGCCATTGAATTGGGTCCTGCTTGCCATCATACTTAGTGATTCCTGTTGGCTTGAATTTTAAGGGTAATCTTGTCCTCATTACCCGCATTGTGAAAGCAGGAAAATGGTTATAGTTCTTGACTTCACGTTCGCGGCGACTATTGATTACTTCCCGTAGATCGCTGAAATTTGATACTTCGTGATTTTTCCTGACATGGAGAGGACTTTTTGTAGAGTTGGTGCAGCTGGCCTCTCCGGCATCTTTATGTTGTATTGGGGCCTCGCGTTTGCTCTGTCCTTGGCTATGTTGCCTTGGTTGGTTGACTACTTTGTTGTTATTTCTTTGAGCTCCGTGATGGCCATTGTTGACTGCGGTACCCCTACTGCCTTCTCGATGAGCCGAGTTGCGAGGGATAGATGGGATTGGTGATTCTTTATCGAGTAGTTTGTAAGCTTGTTCTGCGAGTTGTGCAATTAGTCCATTGCCTCGCTGCGCAAGTTACGATGTTATTTTATTTTCTCTGTCTTGAGGTATGAGAGTTGATATAAGGTTGATTGAGGCAATTGCTGTGAGTGGAGTGTTGTGCTCTTGGGCTTGTACTGCGTCAAATGCTCTTTCAAGGTTTGTGATAGGAATGTTTGTGGCTAGTAGTTGTCGACGCTTAGCCCGAGTAATGTTTCGTGCCCTTCTTTGGTTTCTTTGCTTGGAAGTTTCATCTTGTGGGGCGTTAGCCGATGACTCATCCTCTGAAACGTTATCGGGCTGTGCTATCTGTCGATGGGTTCTCTGTTGACTAGTACCCATATTATTATTTTGAGTGATGATGAAAATTTCTCTGTATGGGTAGTAGCTTTCAGAGCTTGATGTTGCGATTTCTGTAGTGCTTTCCTCGCGGTTTGAAGTGAGCGGGATGCCTTCTTGATACGGGAGGTTGTCTATGTGAGCGACAAGGCGTGACTCGTAGTCATGGGTAACGAGAGATGGCCTCATCCCTGGCTAGTAAACGAATCTGCCTTGTGGTGTTGAAGTAACTACCAGACCTTGAGCTGGTCCCCGTAATGGAATTTCTTTGGCGTAGTCCGAGTTGAAGTCGTAGTCCTTAACTTTCCCGTGTTCGAGTTGAGTTCGAGTAAGGAGACCTTGGTAGACTTTGGCTGTGTTGCGGAGTTTGTATGGGAATCGTCTTTGAGTCGAAGTTGACTTGTGAGGTGACTTGGGCTTCAGCTTGTGCCGACTAGTCCGAGCTGAGGTCAAGTCCAAACCGTAGTCGAACTTGGTGTTGCTGACTTTAAAAATTTGGTTTTTCTCAGCAAAATCCCTCATCTTTTGCTGAGGAATGCTTTCGTCAAGAGGTCCCTTCCCCTGGATGCTGATGATGTGGCGCTGAAACGATCCAGCGCCGTCGGCGATGCAAAGCCAGGATCTAGAAACAAAGGTTGTGCCCGCCTTAAAGGTGAAAGCAGGCTTGATAATGATAGATGCCATCGAACTTGCGCGGAGAAACTCGGCAACTTCCCCTACCTGGCATGCCAGCTGTCAGTGTTTTAGACCAGCAACCCACCTAGGGGGTACCCTAGGTGGTCTTTTGTCCGGTGGATGTCATCGAGAATCAAGGAGTCAATGGTGACGCAAGGAACACGATTTAGACAAGTTCGGGCCGCTAGATCGTGTAATACCCTACATCCTTTGTGTTGATTGTATTGAACTTGGATGAGTTGTCTCTGGAGGGGGTCCCTGCCCGCCCTTATATGAGCAGGGGAGCAGGGTTACAGGGTAGAAACCTAGTCGGGTTCGGTTACAGAGTCCTACTCGGTCTAGACATGGCAGTTTCCTTATGTACACCGACTAGTCTTCAGGAGTTTGAGTGGGCTACACTCCCCTACCGCGCAACCCCCGAGCCTTTGATCACGTCCGGGTACACCCCTGAGTGGGATATACAGGGCCTACTCGTGGGCCTAGGATGTATGCCCGACAGGTACCACACGAGAAATATTGCAATGGAATGCAAAAAATGGAGTTTCTAATAGGGGTTTTGATGAGTTAATGAAAATCATAAACAACATGCTTCCCGAGGGGAGTGAATTGCCATTCTCAACATACAAAGCGAAAAAGGTTGTTTGTCCTCTAAGTTTGGATGTACAAAAGATACACGTATGTCCTAATGACTATATCCTCTATTGCGGTGAGGAATACGAGAAATTGGAGGCTTGTCTTGTCTGCGAAGCGCTGCATTATAAGATCAGACGAGATGACCTGGGTGATGTTGATGGGCAGGCCAGCAAGAAGAAAGTTCCTGCGAAGGTAATGTGGTATTTTCCTGTAGTACCGCGGTTGGCGTTTTTTTAGAAACAAGGCACATGCAAAGTTGATATGTTGGTACAAAGAAGAACATAAGCAAGATGAAATGATCAGATGCCCTGTTGATAGGCCCTAGTGGAGAAGAGTTGACAAAGAATTTTCCAAGTTTGAAAAAGAACAGAGGAGGTTATTGAGTTTTGTGTTGACTTTATTAACGACCTAAGTTCGATTGGAGTCCCTGTATCACGCCATGAGGGAAAACTCAAGGGAAAGGGCACACTAGGGAGGAAAGCTCGGATGGACATTGATCAGAGTACATTTCGTAAAGCACACTTCACGATCCTGCAATAATCATCCCTAGTGGCTCCATATATGGAGGAGCACAAGACCATTGTACGGTCCTCAAACCAAGGAAAAACTGGGGCCTGGATTACACGTCATCACATTGATACTTTCACAACTGGGTTGCGGCAATGACTGATGGGTGATGACATGATTGAAGAGCAACCAGCATGGTTGGCTAGGGGTCCATCTATCTCAGTATCAACATTCCAAAGATATGAGATAAATACACATTTTACACAAGAGCCCAAGACCAAAAGAGCACAAACCAAAATAGTGGTGTCCATATAGATGCAATAGATAATATTGGGAAAAAAAGATAGATACTATGGTGTCATTGAGGAGATATGGGAACTCGACTATGGACCTTTAAAAATCCCTCTATGTCAATACCAATGGGTGAAACTTACTAGAGGAGACGTAACGAAAGATAACTATGGGATGACAATAGTAGACCTCAACAAGATTGGATATAGAGACGAACCATTCATCCTAGCCAATGATGTGACTCAAGTTTTCTATGTGAAGGACATGTCAAGCAAACCAAAACAAAAGGGTGCTAATAAGTCAGATAACCAGCAAAAGTGCCACATAGTTCTTTTAGGGAAAAGAAAAATCGTTGGAGTTGAGGACAATACTGACATTTTAGAAGATTATGATCAGTTTGATGATCTTCCTCCATTTTCAATCAATGTTGATCCAACCATCCTGTTAGCCAAAGAGGACGCTCCATACTTACGCCGTGATCACAACCATGGGACGTTCGTCAAGAAGAAGGTTATTAACATTCTGATTGATGATGATGTGTAATGTATTAGAACCATTATATTGTGTTTTGTGGTCAAGTGATAAAGTAATGTAATAACGCATTGTAATGATATGTCATGTATTCTATGGGTTTATTAATAATAATATTTGCATGGCATTAAACAAGAACTAATTTTTGCATGGTTAAAATATTAAATATTTTAATTTTTTAGCACCATTAAACTGTTGGAGGTATGCCCTAGAGGCAATCATAGAGATGATGATATCTGATTGTATCCATGATTTGTATATTGTGTTCATTGAATATCCATTAAAGGCTGCTTGAATTGATCTGCAATTATGTGAATTGTATGTGGAACTCTTTACTTGTATGTTATTCTAAAAGTTGTCCCTAGTCGGAGTTCATGTGTGGACACAGATGAATATTAGACTAGTACATGTATTAGTTGATGACTATGTTTCACAAGTCATGGACATGGAGATGTAAAACTAATAATGTAGGCATATGTAGAGACATGTGCTAGGACTGACCCAACGCGAGAAGTAGTTCTCTCTTTACATAACATGTACGCTTTGTCCTTAGACCTGAGATTTTTGCATGTACTCAAGATGTGGATCGACTTACTTAGGAGCTATCAAATGCTACATCGTAAGAGGGTAGTTAAAAAGGTAGCTTTCGGGTTTGTCAGGAAGCATGCTGTGAGGCATGGTCGATCAAGATGGGATTTGCTCCTCTCTGATTGAGAGTGATATCTCTGAGCCCCTCGAGTGATCGAATCCGGAAATGCATGGCCATGCTACGTAAGGTTAAAAGTTAACTTACAAAGGGCTTCCGAATCACAGAATCGAGAAAGCGCAGTCGGCTTGGAGCTAGACCAAATATCGTGAGGCAAAGGGAATAGCATGTACGTGATGTTGTGACGGTTTGTCTGATATGATCTTCGTGTGCGTATAGGAGTTGGCACGTCTTGCTAGAGGCTACTACTGACTATTGGGCTGAGTAGGAGTACTCGGGCCATGTCTATACGTATCCGAACCTATAGGGTCACACACTTAAGGGGCTGGAAGCCCAATTCGGATGTGATCCGAATCGGATCAGGTTTAGAGTAATAATGGGCCTCAGACCCAGAGGGCCGTCAGGAACCTCTATAAATAGAGGGGTGGGGGTGCCCTAGGGTTTACACCTTTTGGACGAAACATAGTCGTGTGGATACCTTAGAGGTGTTGCACCTGCAGCACTTGGACGAGCCGCCGACGAGCCACGACGAGCCGCCGACGAGCCAACGACGAGCCGCGGCACGAGGAGGACCTCGCTGTACGTGGACGAGCTCCTAAGGAGCTGCTCGACATCGACGTGTTCGACTACGCTGATCGACTTCGCTGCCCCGATGCAATTCTACAACTTTCATACCTGTGCGTCAAGTGGTAATCCCGTGATCTATATACGGCAGTTTTCCTAGTTTACACGGTAGAAAAAATTTTATTTTGCGCTAGTGTAGCCTACCTCGTATCCCTACATAAATATTAAACAATAAATTTACGTACAATTAAACAAGTACAAGACTAAGTCATGGTAAACATGTTAATAACACGGCAAGCACTATTGTTCTAAATTTTTGCAGGTCAAAATATCTATTTTTTTTGAATTTTAAAGTTAACATAAGTATCATGACCATTATAACATATTATTAAGTTAAAATTAATAATTTTACTATGTTTGATATTTAACTACATCTAATATTTTTTATAGTATAGATCTAATCAACATCAAACTAACAAATTGTTTTTGTAATTTTTAAATGTTATTTGATTTACTATGCAATAAATTAATATAATAGCAATAAATAAAAAGATGTTTAAGCAGGAAGTCAAAACAGTGGGCTATAAAGCTCTTTAGTACCAGATGTTTTTGAGGGGACAAGTTTCATTTTGCCGCGCTCTGCCTCCCTTAGTACCGGGTAGTGCCCAACACCGATACTAAAGGTGGTCTTTAGTACCGGTGCTGGCCACCACCCGATACTAAAGGAAATTAGTATCAGGTGGGGGTGACGCCCGATCCTAAGGGATAAGAACCCCATCCCCTTCCAACGCCGCCCCCCCCCTGATCGATGTCCTCTGTCGCCACCGTCACCCCCGTCACCGCCAACCTCTGCCCCGACGACACCGGCGCCGCCGCCCCCCACTTCGCTGCCGCGCGCGTCCTCCCTGCCACCTGCTTACTCCCCAACGACATGTCACCGGCCTCCTCCACGACCCGACCATGCACCGATGCCCCCATCGCCGCCAACCTCCGCCCCAACGACACCAGCACCGCCACCCTCACTTCGCCGCCGCGTCCTCCCCGCCGGCCGCTTCCTCCCCAACGATACGCCACTGGCCTCCTCCCCGACCCGGCTGCTGGCGCCCGCCCCGCCACTCCGCCGCCTCCTCCCTCGACGACGCCGCCGCCGCCCCCCACTTCGCCGCCACGGTTGTCCTCCTCCTCCACCCACTGGCCGCGCGTCCTCCCCGACCCGGCCACCGCCGGCGCCTCCTCCGCCCCTCCACGAGCGCGCGTGGCCGGCCGTGGGCTCATGTCTTCTCTACTGATGTAATCCCGCGATCGGCTGACGTCATCTTTTTTTTATTTTTTTATTTCTGCAGTATATGAGTTAGCTAGAAATGGTAGGAAAAATGTTGAATTAGCTAGAAATATGGAAACAATCTTGAACTAGCTACAAATTACAAAAAAAATGTTGGAAAAGCCTATTAATTGTACATTATACAACATGCCATGTTACAAAATTCTGTTAATTGTTAGAAATGTCTAGAGATAAGTGAAAATTACTTTGATACTTTTATAAAGTACCAAGAAATTTTATGATGTTGTCATTTACTATTACAAAATTCATCAAATAGTTCAAAATGTATAAATAGTTCAAAATGTACAAATTCAATATTTTTGCAGTATTAGTAATTACTTTTTTAGTCATTTTTTGTAACAAATTTTAATAATGTATAACTATTAGTCTTCATGTTTTAGTCATTTTTATAATTATATGTATAAGTTATAGTCATTCTTATTATAATAGTCATTCTTTTTATTGTAACAAATTGTTTAAGTGTTTCATTCTTTTTTATCATTTGTTATTTTTACAAATTGTATAAGTGTTTAATTTTTTTTAGTCATTCTTTTTATTGTTGATGCCTACTATTTCTTAGAATAATTATTTCATATTCTATTAGTTACAAATTGTATAAGTGTTTAATTCTTTTTGTAGCCATTCTTTTTATTGTTGATTCCTACTATTTCTTAGAATAATTCTTTTTATATTATATTAGTTACAATGGCATGATCAGAAAACAAGTAGGCCCAATTGGATGAGGAATACCTAATGAACTTGATTGCTCAAGGTCGCACGAACGATCCATTAAATGAAGAGGACGATCACAGCAAGACTGACATCTACCTCAACATGTCTGGGGATGGCAATGAGAAGCAACCAATTGCTGAGGGAGGCAATGATGGGCAATAAGGCGAGGTATAGCAATTATTATACATAAGCATTATTTGAATTTTCTACTTATCAAGGTTATTGGGAATTAATAGTTCTTTCATTTTTAGCCATCTCGATCGAGAAGCAGGCCTAAACGGAAACAAGGTAAGAAGTTAGCGGGCGTATCATCATCACGGAAATTGATGAAGATGGTGAATCAATTGCTCCATACAATACTAAGATCAAATTGGTGAATCAAATTGGATTTCTTGTTAGAGATAACATCACAATAAGCTTTCAAAAATGGAAAAGCCCAAAAATCGATGAGAGCGTCGCTTCCACAAGCACGGTCCCCATAAGCGTGGTTCCTGAGTGAGAGAAGGAAATGATATGGGAATAGATAAAAGAAAACTTCACGTTTGAAGGTGTAGATGAAGCAAAAGTGAAAGATTGGAGCTTTCAGAAGGGTGCAATTGCTTTCAGATGTACAAGAAGAACCTGAACAAAAACTACATAAAGAAGGGTCTTACACCAGATTTCACGAAGCACCCGAAGTTAAGATGTAACTGGGATTCATTTGTGTAGTTCAAGCAGTCAAAAAGAGCGCTAAGGCAACTAAAATCAACACTAACAATGCTCATCTAAAGAAATATTATCATCATCTTGGGCCAGGAGGTTACAAGAAGGGGATCATCAAATGGAAGAGGATGGAAGATGACATAATTGCTAAGGGAATCGTACCGGCGACTCTCAAATGGCCGGAGCAAGCAAAGCATTGGTATTATGCTCATGGCGGCACGCTCAATCCCAAAAATGGATCATTTGTGTTTGGCCAAGAATTAAGAGAAGCGGCTATGAGGCTTGTTGAGTTAATAAAGTCTACGGCTGAAGGATCTTTCGTGCCTGATCGAGAGAAGGATGAGCTGACTATGGCACTAGGTAATCCAGAACACCCTGGATATTGCCGAGGCAAAGGAGTAATTCCATGGAAGTTTGCCTTTCGTGAGCACATTGATTCCTACAGAAGACACCAAATAAGTAAGGCACGCACGACAGCTGTGAGAGTTGCAAGAACATGTAGCTTTGACATAGGTAAGAATGGAGGAAGCAATTGACCGGCGTGAGCAGCTACATCATCAAGGGGCTAATGTCGATGTAAGCCCCTATCAGCATCGAAGCAGCGTCGCTTCCACAGAAGCCCCAGCTGGAGGACCTTCAGACATGGTTGAGGACAACCAACGCCACCCCATGGACGACATCACTGTGAGGGTCCCTTGTGAGTTTGTTAATCCCGTGAAAAATAAGCTCATCTTGGTGTCTTATGGTGTGACTGAACAACCAACCAAAGGCCAAAGAATACATGGCGTGGAGATTCTAGCTCGCGGTTACGCCAAAGTTAGGGTGGACCGAGTGGTCAACGGTTGGGATGACCTCAAACTGGAGGTACCTGGAAGTGACAAAGAAAAGAATTTAGGAGAAACCATCCATGGTTGGATTCTATGGCCCAAGCGCTACATAAGGATTCCGCAACCGAATCCCTCGACCTTGGGATTATCTCCTCAGGGCTCAAGTGCAAGATTACCTACGCCATCTGCCAGGGCACCCTCTCCACTAGCTAATAGGGATCCTAGCATGAGTCAACACTCTCCACCAGCTGACAGGGATCCTAACATGAGTCCACCTCCCCTGTTATGAGCAAGGCTACACGGCGAAAGACGCCTTCAGTTCTGCTTACTGCGGCTACAAAGAAGAAGCCTAAGGAGAAGCAACCAGAGCCCAAGAAACCTTATGATATCACTTATGCGAAACTCGACGCGGTAGTGGATGCTCAGGTTAAAGCTCACTTCGCACCAAAGCCTCCCATAAAGAAAGATACACCACTTGATAGGGTTAAATTTCAGGTTTTCATTAGAAGCATGGAGTTGGAGAAAAAGAAAAAGTCAGAGAAACCACCGCTATCTGACTATGACCGCACAATAACAAAGGCTTTTCAGAAGAAGAAGAAAAGTGGGTCAACTATTCCACAGCTCGGAACCCAATCCAACCAATCGGTTGCCACGCTCCAGGTACTTTCAGAGTTTGATCAGAACCTGCTTCAATTCTGCAAAGATACAAATCTCACCCTAGCTCAACTTTGAGTACAGGATCACGTCCCAAAGCAACCTCGGGCTGCTAAATAGAAATTTGAGTTAGGGAAACCGCTTGTGTGGCCACAGTTTTCCAACGAAGATGTACAAATTGCACCAATAGTACATGGAGGCTTCAGCCAACGGTTTAGTCATGGTAGAAGTTTGGATTGGAGATCAACATTATTTCGTGGGGAAGCCATTATAAATGTGCCACTCGAGGAATTCTATTTTCTTTACAATCAAGACGCACTTGATAAATCACTCATCAGTTCCTGGGTTTTGTAAGTGTTTAATTTTCTCTAACTTCAAAATCCCCGCTCTAGTCATTATGCGATGCCTTATCTCCTATTCTATTTTGTATCATGCATGATGGAGATTCAAGCTTGCCGGAGGATAGGATTGTATGACGTCGGCTTCATGGACCCCAATGTTATAAACGAGGCAAATGTAAGAGATAAACCAAATCGAACCTTGAAGAATATATATAATTTCTTGGACAAGCAACATTACAAGAAGTACATACTTCTGCCATACAACTTCAAGTGAGCGTTCCCATCTCTTTTATTTTTTGAACTAGTAGTTAAAAATAAGACTAAAAAGCTTTTCAGTATGCATATATGTACAACTTTCACTGGATACTCCTTGTTATCGTGGTTGATCGAAGCATGGTCTATATCCTGGACTCTCTGAGGACACCAAGAAATCAATACACCAACCTTATAGACATGCTTAACAGAGCATGGGCACGCTTCCGTCAACATCACTTAGGTGAATTCAAGAAGCAACTTCATATCCACTTTGAATTCTCGGTATGTATTGAATTTACACATCTCGTATCACTTCCTTGAACACAACAAATATTTCATAACTTTTTTTACCATATATATAGTGTTTGAGATAGAATTTGGGGAATAATTTATGTGGATACTATGTATGTGAGTTCATCCATAGCTTTGTACATCCCAAGCGTATAAGGGTGTGATTGGTAGCCCGTCTTCCACCGTCCAACGCATTACCACGAACCGTCCCGTGCACTCTCGCGTGTTCGATTGCCCTTCCGAAACCGAAACGGCACACCCCCCTCCCCCCGTTCCTTTCCCCCACTCCATCCCGCATCGCCCCGTCCGCCCAGAGGGCTCCTTCGCTCGTGAGCCGGGATGGAGCGATGCTGGCGGGAAGTTTTCGGCAGAGCACGGGAGATGGCGCCATCCCGGGGCTAAAGGCGCGGGAGGTTACGGTGACCTCCCATCCTCGCACCACTTTCTTCGCTCCCCTCCTCCCTAGTGCGCCTTCTCATCTCCTTCCTCCTATTCGACCTCGGTTCGCTGGTGGATTGAGGTACCCCGGCGGCGCCCTGTGCCCCCGCCGGTGCTACGATGGTACATCTCCCCATCCTCTTACGCTGCTTCATCCCCTCCCCCGCTGATCTGTCGATTCATCTTTTTTTGGTTGGTGTCGATGAACCCTAGGTTGTTCTTCTGTCAGATCCGTGCGCTCCTTTTGTTGTTCTGTATCTTGATTTATGGTTTTGATGAACCCTAGGTACTTTTGTGATGTAGATCTATGGTTGTCACATTTGTAGAGGTCGATCTGAATTTTTTTTTTGTTCTTGTACCATCCTCCCGGTGGGTCGAGGTCCTCCGGCAGCACCCTGTGCCTCCACCGGTGCTACAATGGTACATCTTGGTTGGTGTCAATGAACCCTAGGTTGTTTCTGATACGGATCTATGGTTGTTCTGCATCTGCATTTATGGTTTTGATGAACCCTATGTTGGTTCTTATGCGGATCTATGGTTGTCAGTATCTTTGTCGATTTGATTTCTTGTGTCCTTTAACTATGGCTTACTCCTTTGCAACCAATCACGCCCGTAGTATTGAGCTGAGCAAAGTGCCTAGGTTGATGATGAATCCTTGCTATCGAAGGAGCACCTTCGGGTGTGGCAGCCGTGTCTAGGATAACATGTAGTTCAGAATGTTTGCTTGCTTAACAACATGACCCCAAGTTCTTCTACTAAGCTCTAATGAACACTGCATTGTATTCTTAGACATGGGCTTGCAAGGTAGGCGCCGGGCTGCGGCTGCTCTTGTTGCTGCTGTTGCTGCATGGTTTTTCTTGTGGTTTAGAAGGAGAAGTGAGGATGCTCGATCTATTATCTATGGACCCATGGTAGAGAGGGACAGAGAGAGGAATAGCAACCTCAGATTCATTTATGAATCTGATGATGTCCATTGTGTCAACTGCTAAGGATGAGAAGGGCACCTTTTTTCCAACTATGTGACTTGTTTCAGTCTAGAGAGTTAGTTATGGATAGCATCCATGCCACTGTTGAAGAACAAGTAACAATGTTCTTGCATGTAGTGGGACACAACCAAAGGTTCAGGGTCATTAACATGACATTTAGGAGGTCACCTAAAACTATCAGTAGGTTCTTTCATCAAGTCTTGTATGCAGTTGGTGAGTTGAGAAATGAGCTGATTGTTCCACCATCCACTAGTGTCCATCCTAGGATCCTTGGTAGCAGGAGACATATTTCAAGGTTGGTGGCCCTTTCCTAATTGCAAACCAACTGACCTTACCCATATGGTAGCAACCTGTTAATATGGCTTTTTATTTTTAGGATTGCATAGGAGCAATTGATGGGACACATGTCTTAGCTAGATTTTCTTTGAAGATGCAAGCTACCTTTAGAGGCAGGAAGCACACCATCACTCAGAATGTACTGGCAGCAGTGGACTTTGATCTCAGGTTTAAATATGTGCTTGCTGGTTGGGAGGGATCTGCACATGCGCTCTGATTTTATCAGATGCTCTTGAAAGGGCAGATGGTCTTACAGTCCCACAAGGTACCATAACTCACATACACACATGCCAACAATACTTGCACACACTAAACTGATAAACCATCTCCATTTGTTACATTGTCTAGGGAAATTCTATCTTGTGGATGCTGGATATGCAGTCGGGTCTGGGTTCCTGCCGCCATATCGTTGTACAAGGTACCACTTGAGGGAGTTTGGTTCAAATAGGCCACAAAATCAAAGAGAGTTGTTTAACCTGAGGCATTCTTCTCTTAGGGTGACAGTAGAGAGAGCCTTTGGTGCTCTAAAGAATAGATTCAGAATCCTTGATAACAAGCCTTTCCATCCTTACAAAACCCAAGTGAAGTTGGTTCTTGCCTAATGTATTCTGCACAATTCAATACTTAGGCATGGACAAGATGAACATGTCCCCATTGAAGCTGCTTGGACTCCTAACTCTACTGATACCCCCCTGAGCCAGAACATAGTCCTGACAATGGAACCTAGGCACAACAAAGGGATGCATGGGCTGCACAAATGTGGCAGAATAGGGGATCTTCTAGAGTTTAATTCCACTGAAGTACTTGGGGTTCATGTACTGTTAAGTAGCATTGATGAATTTGTAATATGTTCTGAGACCTTGGTACTTTGCTATGATGTGTACCTGCAATCATGAACAATATGCATGGTATGATATTTGCATGAAGTATTTTTTTGTTGTTTGATTTCTAAGTACTTTGGTGTTTCTTTTTCTGATGGTATGATGGTTAGGACATGGCTGTGATGGGTGAGGAAGTTGTTGGTGTTGTCAATGAGGCAGGGGCTGAGGGTGGGGTGGCTGCTGTGGAGGAAGGGAACCCAGCAGCCCCTCCACCCAATGGAGCCCAGCCTGGGGGGCCAATGCAATGGAGCAGTGTTCAGTCAGCCTTCATGCTTAGGAGGTTTCATGATCTGGTTGGGTAAGGGGTCAAAACTGACAAAGGCTTCAAGGAAGTGCATGTTAGGCAAGTTGCTAGGATGGTTTTTGATTTTGCTGAAGTCAATGTCACCACCAACCAAATTTATAACCACCTACGCAAATGGAGACAGAGGTGGGTTAAGATTGCTAGGCTCAAGGATCTCAGTGGTGCTCTTTGGAATGAGGACCATCATATGAT
>NC_028454.1:15638107-15643558 GCF_000263155.2 Setaria italica | reverse complement strand
GTGTACCAACTGACCTTTGCCCACCTTGAGGGGGGAGATGTTAAATCAGAGACAATTAATTTAGATAGGAATGAGGGTGATTCTGGTAAGCAAAATGCAGCCTCCTAATGGGCTGGACACCTCTAAGAGTTCTGATGATAAGGAAGGGAGAGGTGGTAAAAGGAGGAAGTTGGGTGAGGAAGAATACCAGCTAATGCATGGTATGACTGTTGCTGTTGCCTCTATTGCAGATGCCCTCAAGGCTCCTCAGCACAATGAGGTCTATGAGGATCTTTATGGTTGTGTCATGTCCTGTCCTGGGTACTCACAGGAGGCCCTGATGTTTGCACTTGTGTACTTGCTGAAGATCAAAGCAGAAGGCCTATGCTTTGTTCAGATGAGTGAAGCCCATAGGATCCTTTGGCTTAGGACCTACCTGAGCCAAGCCAACTTCCTCTAGGTGCTTAAGGACTGCCATTTGATATTTTGCTTGCCTATGCTATAGTTTGACATTTTGGGTTAGCACTAACCACTAATGGTGAGGGTAGAGACACCATTTGGAGCCTATCCAAGGCTGCATATATTTTTGTATAGCATAGGACACATGGTTCCATCTAGTAGAGGTGCTTGGGAGGGATCTGTTGGGTGTGTAAACATGAACACCTGCACCTGATCTTTGTGATGGATGCCATGTCTTTGTTCTGGTAAATTAAGCTTTCCTGGTGCTTTACTACCTAGTGATGCCATTTTTGTTGATTGCTTCCTTACATGTTCTGAATTGATGGATGCATATGTTATTAAAGGTAAGAACCTATGCCTATGATGATAAACTTATTTGCCCAATTCAAAGTAGATGGGTACCATCAGATGACCTTGAGCTTGTGAGGGACTATGACATTGTTCTTGTTCTTATGACCTGCTACTGCTTTTGTACTACCTGGTAAGTCCATCTTTCTTTCATCTTTCCTATATGTTGGTTACTTCCTTCTGCCTTGATGGTTACTTATGTTATTTAAGGTAAGAAAATATGCCTATGATGATTGGAATATTTGCCCAATTCAAATTAGATGGGTACCATCAGATGACCTTGAGCTTGTGAGGGACTATGATATTGTTCTTGTTCTTGTTGTTGCCAACTGGTACTGCATGTTCCTTATTTATGGTTGTGTTGTTGCTGAGCTGTTGTCCATGTCGTGCTGCTACTGTTATTTCTGTTGGCAGTGCTGTTGTTCCTGTTGCCATTGTGCTACTGTTTCTGGTCTTCTTTTGCTCTTGTGTCACTGATGCTCCAAGCTCAAGGTCAAGGGAAGATGAAAATAAAATCTGAGGCCAATTTTTTTATAACTTAGCATATCAGACTTGCTATTATCATACATCTACCTTTGCAAATTGGATAATATGCAAATTGGGTAACCTGTCTTGGTTGCCCAACATTGTTGTTGTTGTTGAACCTATCCCTGGTACTGCTTCTTCTTTCTTTCTGGTTGTGTTGTTGCTGAGATGTTGTCCATGTTGTGCTGGTACTGCTCTTTTTGTTGGTAGTCCAGTTGTTTCTGTTGCCAATGTGGTACTATTTCTGGTCTTGTTTTCCTCTTGTGTCACTGATGCTCCTAGCTCAAGGTCAACAGAAGATGGAAACAAAATATGAGGCCAACACTTATTATATCACACTTGCTTGTATCATGCATCTACCTTTGCAAATTGGGTAACCTGTCATGGTTAGGTCACATTGTTGTTGTTGTCGACCTCCCTGGTACTGCTTGTTCCTTTTTTCTGGTTGTGTTGTTGCTAAGCTGTTGTCAATGTGTTGTTTGTGCTTTCTGTTGGCAATGTCCTGCTGTTTCTGTTGCCATTGTCGTATTGTTTGTGGTCTGCTATTCATCTACTGTCACTGATGCTCCAAGCTCAAGGTTAAGAGAAGATGCAAATAAAATCTGAGGCCAACAGTTACTATATCCAAGTCTCTTTTATCATACATCTACCTTTGCAATTGAATCAAGTTTTATTTCCTTTATAAGGCACAATAGCTTGGTATGTTGTGTACCGAGGTTGGAAGCCTGGAGTCTATGCAACTTGGGTAACCTGTCATCAGCAGGTCACCGGTTATCCTAATTGTTGCTACAAGAGTTTTAGTTCCGAAGAGGAGGCAATTGCATCTTTCCTAGAGTCCACTGGTGACGAAGATGTCAAAGAAGCGACTATCGGTTCAAAAAAGATGGCAAATGAACTTAGTTGGCTCCGTATCATAGTTATGCTACAATTTATTGTTATCATTGTACTGCTAGTAGTAATTAATTATCTTTGGAAGTAGTTCATCACGATCAGCCTTTGTACTATCAAAACACCTCATGTTCATGAATATTGTTGGTAACCTCACCAATATGGTGCTAGGGTGCTCCGATCCCCTCCATTCTACGTACCAAACACGATCTGGTGACTCCTGTCATACACGAGAACGATACAACCAGTACAACCAAACACAACCTCGCATAATTCAGGACGACAGCAAAGTGCAACCAAACAAACCCCCCTGTATCGCTCTATCCTGTCTCCCACCATCCGGTATATCCCATTCGTTCTGGACGGCCCCGTCCTTTGCAACCAATCACGCTCTAATTGACCATGAATTTAGAGTACGTATACAAATTTCATAACAATGAATTGCAGATCCATTGATCTAATATAATAAATTTTGCTAATGACATAGATTATGCACATGAAGGAAGAACTCCTCGAGATGGAAAAAATCAGGGTAATTCAATAACAACTCAGTGGATTTCTTCTGAACGAGGTAATAAATCCAGCGGGAGAGTTCCATAATGATGGATCAAATCTGCATCACCGTCAGGACTCGGGCTCAGAATAGTTGATCCAAATTGTTGAACTTGGAGGGTTGATGCAATGTAATATTATTCATATATGTGTATGCACAATATGTCTACGTATAATATTATCTCAAATGTAATATTATAGATCAAATACAACTTTATATATATTGCATATTAGAACTAGTATACGTAAAGGAAACAGATATGAAATACTAATATAGAATAAAGAAACATAAAAGAAAATAAGAAAAGAAACAAAAAATTCTGTACTAAAGGAAGAAAATGAGAAAAGAAACAGAAAAGGCGGTACTAAAGGTAAAGAACAATCTACCTTTTAGTACTGACTTAACAATACCGGTTACATAACTGGTACTAGGGTTTAGACGTGGTACTGAAGACGCTCTCCGCAGCAGTACGCCGCCCCCGGCTCGCCGGACTTAACCAGCAGCGTGCACGAGACCCTCGGCCGGCACCCGGCAGCAATGTAACATGCCCTTTGTGCCAAACAAAATGCAGTAGCGCAGCTATGACGCTGACGCGTAGTGCTCCCTGCACTTGATGACACGTCGTCAAAGCTGGCCATCAGTCGATTGGTGCCCCGTGCAGCAATCGAGGTCGAGGAGCCTCACTGTGAAAATGCAGGATAGGTTCGATATTGCAGCTGATTTCAAGGATACAGTTAATGCAAAGCCACGCGCCCACGCCTGACTACTCTCCATCTACAGCTTGCACACATATATGGCTGGGTAGCCAAGCCGTCGCCTTACTGTTTCACACTGTCACACACTAGCGTCGAACAGTACTACCCCACCCCAGTCTCCATTACCCTTTAATTTAGCCCAGCCAAATTAACCCATCCTCCAATGGCTCCATCAGCTACCCCTGTTCGCATGAGCCTCACCGCAGCGGCAACCCGGGAGATCATCTTCGACGTCGAAGGCTACACCGCCACTAAGACGATGTCCGACGGCCGCGGGTACTTCCAGTCCGACAAGTTCACCGTCGGCGGCTACGACTGGGCCGTCCGCTACTACCCCGAAAGTGGCGGCGTCTACGTATCCGTCACCCTCGTGCTCCTCAGCGAGCTCAGCAAAGACGCCGGCCATGAGGTCCGGGTCAGGTTCGTCTCCGTGCTGCAGGACAGGCACGGCGAGCGGCCGCCGGAGAGGTGGAGGAGCGCGTCGCATGTGTTTTCAGGTTATGGCCAAGAGTGGGGCTTCTGGAGGTACGTCACGCACGATGTTCTGGAGGACCCCGATTTCATTGTGGGCGACTGCTTCACTTTGGTCTGCACCGTCTCTGTTCTTCAGAAGCCGGTCCTGGGCGGTTGATATATCTAGCTGCTAATAAACCGATTGGGCGCTCCGAACCTCTCCTTTTGTATCTGGTTTACTGGTTATCCAGTTTAGATCTCGGTTGTGTGATTGTGTCACAAGATCCGCTGCAAAGTCATAGACATTGTGCTTTCCTTCTCCGCGTCATTCCTGACTCTCGAGTTAAGAAAATTACTAAGCTTGCTTTTGTGGTTCAAACAGCTACGCGTAGCAGTGCAAGTTCGATATGCTTTACCATTCAGTGTTCAGTTTCCTGCTGACCCGCTGTTGCCTTGATTGTTAAAGGCTCATCCTCGACATGTTTTCCATCGTAGAATTAATTATAGTTTCATGAAGTCTCACTAGCTACTTAGTACTTACTGAACCTGGTGCAAGTTTCACAAACAAGAGATACAGTAAACCAGAATCCTGTCATCGCGATAGTAGTTTCACACACGGATTTTTTTTAAGGAGAAAGTCCAATTTACTATCAAGTATGAGCTAAGTTCAAATAACCCCTAAAGTAAGAAAAGGTTTACTTAACCCCTTGCTTTTGCTAAACCGGGTCAAAACACACCTTTAAGACATAGTTGAAACTGGTTTTGATGATTTGGTGGAATTGAAAACCTGGTTTGCTGACTAGGACCGACACATGGGCGGTCCAACGTGGCAGATATGTTTATATCCAGATCTCCCCTTCCCTGTTGTGTGCCATCCCATTCGATTGCTGCGCCCATTGCTAATTTCTGCGCCGGCGGCCATCTTGTCCATTTGCTTACTGCGCTCATCTCTAAGCTTCTGCGCCGTCTCTGTCCTCATGTGTGGTTACTATGCTAGCGGCCGGATCAATCATGCGAACGATCATGAGCAGACCAGCAAAGTGGCAAGAAACTAGACAGCCAGTGTGTTTCCCTAGACGTTGTGTTGTGAAAATTTCATGTAAATGTGAAGCGATAGAGGGGGTGTTTGGGAGCACTTTTTGAGCTCCACTCCACCAACTCCACCACATTGCAGCTCCACTCCACCAGATCAAAAAATACCAGAGCTGTCCACATGTTTGGCAAAATGCACAGATCCAGCTCCGGAAACAGAAGATCTTGCTGTGTAAAGTCCATTATACCCATGTAAATGGGTCCCACCTGTTAGTCTCCTTGAGTTCTCCTTTCTTCTCCTTTAGTTCTTCTCCCACTTGTCGCCGCACCTCGCACGCCGTCCAGCCTCCAGACGCTCTGGTGCAGCCACATCCTCCTCGCAACCAACGACGCAAGCAAGCTGCAGCGCCTCTCCTGCAAGGTCTAACAGGGCCATGGGGAGTAACGCTGAGGGACTCG